>NC_056737.1:105440207-105495207 GCF_019279795.1 Protopterus annectens
CAGCCTTAGAGGCATACCCCAGATTTATCCATAAAACTGCAACTATTATCCATTTCTTCTAGAACACAGTAGTGGTGTCCAGGTTGAGGAGAAGCCTAACCCAAATTTTGAGTCATTTCCCTGTAAAAATGGCATCTCCTGTGCTGACATAATAAATAAGGAACATTTTTTCTGCTCTAGTAATAACTTTTACCAATTTACAACTAAGCTTTGCAGTTCCGCAGCAATGATTTTTTCAGTAGCTGCACCACTTTCCTTCTTTTTGCATCAACAAAAACATCACAAAGCTTTAACAGCACCCCTATCAACATGTCCATGCCCTCTGTAGACACACAGTATCCTGATGCCATCCAGCAGTTTTTTTTCTTTCCCATTCTGGAGCAGCTTCAAACTAGCTTGGCTGGGTTTTTCTTACAATTTTTCTGAACAGTTTGTCTGTGTGACCTTTTTACTTTTTGGTATTGACGTTAGTTGAGATATTTATGGGCATCAGCTTGGTTTAAAGACCTTGTGTTTCTAAAGTATAGCTAAACAATCCACTTATGCTGTGCTGATGAGGGCAATAAAAAAGTATGTCCACAGTTAGTGGGGTTTGGATTTTTTGACCCGAATGCTTCCATATAGACTTAAAAAGTAAAAAAAAAAAATAATGGGAATTCAGAAGCCATGTAGCTGAAACACAATGTCCTTAAAGGGTCATTTGTATATATCACATGCATCTCCATTACAGGAGGTTTAAGGTATCATACAGTAAAAACTGGGTATTTTTGCAGGTTTTACTGAGTGGTTTGTCTGTGTGACCTTTTTACTCTTTGGTATATAAATATACATATGCATATATATGCACTAACACACACGCACACAGACACACACACACGCACACACATGCATGCACGAACATGCACACACACACACACACACACACACACACACACACACACACACACACACACACACACACACACACACACACACACACACACATGCACACGCACACACATGCAGATGTAAATGTGAATATGATGGGTTCTGCTGCAGTACATGTAAATATGGTGGGCATTGCTACAATGAGAGTAACTATAGTGAGCAGTGCTGCAGTATGTGTGAATATGATGGGCACTGCTGCAAAACATGTGGATATTGTGTCACTGCTGCAGTGTGTTTAAACATGGTGGTACTGCTAAAGTACATGCAAATTGTGTGGGTAGTGCTGTATTACTACATGGGTAGTGCTGCAATACGTGTAAATATAGTGGGTACTGTCAAAATAAATGTGAATGTGCTGGATACTGCTGCAGTATATGTGAATATGGTGGGCTCTGCTGCAGTACATGTGAATATTGTGGGCACTATTGCAGTGAGTGACACTATGGTGAGCAGTGCTGCAGTACATGTGAATATGTTCAGTCTTGTTGAAATAAAAGTGAATATGGTGGATACTGTTGCAGTATATGTGAATATGGTGGGTACTGCTGCAGTACATGTGAATATTGTGGTCACTGCTACAGTGTGTTTAAACATGGTGGGTACTGCTAAAGTACGTGCAAATTTTGTGGGTAGTGCTGTATTATGTGTAAATGTGCTGGGTACTGCGCAGGATGTGTAAATATGGTGGGTACTGCTGAAATAAATGTGAATATGGTGGGTACTGCTGCAGTACATATGAATATGGTGGGTACAGCTGCAGTAAATGTGAATATTGTGAAGATAAGCACACATTTTAGTTTTGCTGATATTATCTATGGATGTACATGTTTACAGCAGTTGAAAGACATTTGCTATTGATTTATATCAGCAATACCTTTCTGTTTTTTTTATCTAGGCCCATCAATATGAGATAGTTTTTAATTACTCTATGTGCTCATGATGCTGACAGTTTCAATACAATGACTGTTTATATCTTTATCAAGGGTCTATATTATAAAATTGACGACTTAGCTTGGCGAACACCCAAACGTCGACAGCTAAAAAGCAAAATCTTAAAACCATGAATGGCCACTTCCATGAAGTTTTTCATAGGGATACTAAAACAAACTTTTAAACCCTAATTAAGTGGGGGGCTTCACCCCCACACCCCCAATGTGGAGGGGCTGTGCCCCCACACACAACCTAACTAAATATACCAACTCCAAGATCACTCTACATTGGGGAAAAGGGCAAATTCCTGATAACGGCCAAGCAATTTTTTTCCCTATATGGTGAGCACTGCTACAGTACATGTGAATATGGCGGGCACTGCTACAGTAAATGTGCATACAGTGAACACTGCTACAGTACATGTGAATATGGTGAGCACTGCTACAGTATATGTGAATACAGTGAGCACTGCTACAGTACATGTGCAGACAGTGAGTACTGCTACAGTACATGTGAATGTGGGAAGCTCTGTTACTATACATGTGCATACAGTGAGCACTGCTACAGTACATATGTATACATACAGTGAGCACTGCTACAGTACATGTGAATATGGTGAGCACTGCTACAGTAAATGTTCATACAGTGAGCACTGCTACAGTACATATGAACATGGTGAGCACTACTACAGTACATGTGAATATGGGAAGCACTGTTACTATAAATGTGCATACAGTGAGCACTGCTACAGTACATATGAACATGGTGAGCAGTACTACAGTACATGTGAATATGGGGAGCACTGTTACTATACATGTGCATACAGTGATCACTGCTACAGTACATGTGAATATGGGCAGCACTGTTACTATACATTTGCATACAGTGAGCACTGTTACAGTACATGTGCATACAGTGAACACTGACTGCTACAGTACATATGAATATGGTGAACACTGCTACAGTACATGCATACAGTGAGCACTGCTGCAGTACATGTGAATATGGTGAGCACTGGTACAGTACATATGAATACAGTGAGTACTGCAACAGTACATGTGCATACAGTGAGTACTGCTACAGTACATGTGAATATGGTGAGCACTGTTATACTACATGTGCATACAGTAAGCACTACTATAGTACATGTGAATATGGGGAGCACTGTTATTATACATGTGCATACAGTGAGCACTGCTATAGTGTATAGTAACAGTGTTCACTGTATGCACATGTATAGTAACAGTGCTCCCCATATTCACATGTACTGTTACTATACATGTGCATACAGTGAGCACTGCTACAGTATATGTGCATACAGTGAGCACTGCTATAGTATATGTGCATACAATGAGCACTGCTACAGTACATGTGAATATGATGAGCACTGCTATAGTACATGTGCATACAGTGAGCACTTCTACAGTACATGTGAATATGGTAAGCACTGCTACAGTAAATATGCATACAGTGAGCACTGCTACATTACATGGGAATATGGTGAGCACTGCTACAGTACATGTGAATATGGTGAGCACTGCTACAGTAAATGTTCATGCAGTGAGCACTGCTACAGTATGTATGAACATGGTGAGCACTACTACAGTACATGTGAATATGGGAAGCACTGTTACTATACATGTGCATACAGTGAGCACTGCTACAGTACATATGAACATGGTGAGCACTACTACAGTACATGTGAATATGGGAAGCACTGTTACTATACGTGTGCATACAGTGAGCACTGCTGCAGTACATATGAACATGGTGAGCACTACTACAGTACATGTGAATATGGGGAGCACTGTTACTATACATGTGCATACAGTGAGCACTGCTACAGTACATGCATACAGTGAGCACTGCTACAGTACATGTGAATATGGTGAGTACTGTTATACTACATGTGCATACAGTACACACTGCTACAGTACATGTGAATATGGGAGCACTGTTACTATACATTTGCATACAGTGAGCACTGTTACAGTACATGTGCATACAGTGAGCACTGACTGCTACAGTACATATGAATATGGTGAACACTGTTACAGTAAATGTGCATACAGTGAGCACTGCTGCAGTACATGTGAATATGGTGAGCACTGGTACAGTACATATAAATACAGTGAGTACTGCAACAGTACATGTGCATACAGCGAGTACTGCTACAGTACATGTGAATATGGTGAGCATTGTTATACTACATGTGCATACAGTAAGCACTGCTATAGTACATGTGAATATGGGGAGCACTGTTACTATACATGTGCATACAGTGAGCACTGCTACAGTGTATAGTAACAGTGCTCACTGTATGAACATGTATAGTAACAGTGCTCCCCATATTCACATGTACTGTTACTATACATGTGCATACAGTGAGCACTGCTACAGTATATGTGCATACAGTGAGCACTGCTACAGTATATGTGCATACATTGAGCACTGCTACAGTACATGTGAATATGGTTAGCAGTGCTATAGTACATGTGCATACAGTGAGCACTGCTACAGTACATGTGAATATGGTAAGCACTGCTACAGTAAATATGCATACAGTGAGCACTGCTACAGTACATGGGAATATGGTGAGCACTGCTACAGTACATGTGAATATGGTGAACACTGCTACAGTAAATGTTCATACAGTGAACACTGCTACAGTACATATGAACATGGTGAGCACTACTACAGTACATGTGAATATGGGAAGCACAGTTACTATACATGTGCATACAGTGAGCACTGCTACAGTACATATGAACATGGTGAGCACTACTACAGTATATGTGCATATGGGGAGCACTGTTACTATACATGTGCATACAGTGGGCACTGCTACAGTATGTGCATACAGTGAACACTGCTACAGTACATGTGAATATGGTGAGCACTGCTACAGTACATGTGAATATGGTGAGCACTGTTATACTACATGTACATACAGTACGCACTGCTACAGTACATGTGAATATGGGGAGCACTGTTACTATACATTTGCATACAGTGAGCACTGTTACAATACATGTGCATACAGTGAGCACTGACTGTTACAGTACATATGAATATGGTGAACACTGCTACAGTAAATGTGCATACAGTGAGCACTGCTGCAGTACATGTGAATATGGTGAGCACTGTTACAGTACATATGAATACAGTGAGTACTGCACCAGTACATGTGCATACAGTGAGTACTGCTACAGTACATGTGAATATGGTGAGCACTGTTATACTACATGTGCATACAGTAAGCACTGCTATAGTACATGTGAATATGGGGAGCACTGTTACTATACATGTGCATACAGTGAGCACTGCTACAGTGTATAGTAACAGTGCTCACTGTATGCACATGTATAGTAACAGTGCTCCCCATATTCACATGTACTGTTACTATACATGTGCATGCAGTGAGCACTGCTACAGTACATGTGCATACAGTGAGCACTGCTACAGTATCTGTGAATATGGTGAGCACTGCTATAGTACATGTGCATACAGTGAGCATGGCTACAGTACATGTGAATATGGTAAGCACTGCTACAGTAAATATGCTTACAGTGAGCACTGCTACAGTACATGGGAATATGGTGAGCACTGCTACAGTACATGTGAATATGGTTAGCACTGCTACACCACATGTGCATGCAGTAAGCACTGCTATAGTACATGTGTATACATACAGTGAGCACTGCTACAGTACATGTGAATATGGTGGGCACTGCTATAGTACATGTGCATACAGTGAGCACTGCTACATTACATGTGAATATGTGAGCACTGCTACAGTACATGTGAATATGGTGAGCACTGCTACAGTAAATGTGCATACAGTGAGCCCTCCTACAGTACATATGAACATGGTGAGCACTACTACAGTACATGTGAATATGGGGAGCACTGTTACTATACATGTGCATGCAGTGAACACTGCTACAGTACGTGCATACAGTGAGCACTGCTGCAGTACATGTGAATATGGTGAGCACTGGTACAGTACATATGAATACAGTGAGTACTGCAACAGTACAAGTGCATATAGCGAGTACTGCTACAGTACATGTGAATATGGTGAGCACTGGTATGCTACATGTGCATACAGTAAGCACTGCTACAGCGCATGTGAATATGGGAAACTCTGTTACTAAACATGTGCATACAGTGAGCACTGCTGCAGTACATGTGAATATGGTGAGCACTGGTACAGTACATATGAATACAGTGAGTACTGCAACAATACATGTGCATACAATGAGTACTGCTACAGTACATGTGAATATGGTGAGCACTGTTATACTACATGTGCATACAGAAAGCACTGCTACAGTACATGTGAATATGGGGAGCACTGTTACTATACATTTGCATACAGTGAGCATTGTTACAGTACATGTGCATACAGTGAGTACTGACTGCTACAATACATGTGAATATAGTGATCACTGCTACAGTAAATGTGCATACAATGAGCACTGCTGCAGTACATGTGAATATGGTGAGCACTGGTACAGTACATATGAATACAGTGAGTACTGCAACAGTACATGTGCATACAGCGAGTACTGCTACAGTACATGTGAATATGGTGAGCACTGGTATACTACATGTGCATACAGTTAGCACTGCTACAGTACATGTGAGTATGGGGAGCTCTGTTACTATACATGTGCATACAGTGAGCACTGCTACAGTACATGCATACAGTGAGCACTGCTGTAGTACATGTGAATATGGTGAGCACTGGTACAGTACATATGAATACAGTGAGTACTGCAACAGTACATGTGCATACAGCGAGTACTGCTACAGTACATGTGAATATGGTGAGCACTGTTACACTACATGTGCATACAGTAAGCACTGCTACAGTACATGTGAATATGGGGAGCACTGTTACTATACATGTACATACAGTGTTCACTGCTACAGTACATGTGCATGCAGTGAGCACTGCTACAGTACATGTGAATATGGTGAGCACTGCTATAGTACATGTGCATACAGTGAGCACTGCTACAGTACATGTGCATACAGTGATCACTGCTACAGTTTATGTGAATATGGTTAGCACTGCTAGACTACATGTGCATACAGTGAGCACTGCTATAGTACATGTGCATACAGTGAGCACTGCTACAGTACATGTGAATATGGTGAGCACTGCTATAGTACATGTGAATACAGTGAGCACTGCTATAGTACATGTGCATACAGCGAGCACTGCTACAGTACATGTGAATATGGTAAGCACTGCTACAGTACATGTGAATATGGTGAGCACTGCTGCGTTAAGTGTGAACACTGTGTGCTTCTACAGCTGAAAATATTTAAAATTCTTTGAATATGATTATTCTGACAGAAATGTGATATTTCTGATAGGGCTGTTATAATGGCAATAAGGAAAACCTTTAATAATGTATACTAGTTGGCTATATGACTGTTTGTTCAAAATCTGTTTCTAAACACCTGATCTGCCAGCATCTGCTGCATTTACAGCATCACCAGCTGGGTGCCAACAAACAGAAATAGATAAAACCACCCCCTTGTACTCCAAAACGTTATTATTAAATGCCAAAGTCATGTCATGTTGGGAAAGTGAAATTCCCAATAACAGCAACCTTGAAAAAGCTGCTTCTAGTGTGCTGTCTTGTTGATTAAAGGAGTTAATGCTGAAGAGCTCATGTTTTTTTTTATTTATACTCCTAGGTCTGATATTCCAAATCCAGTCTATGTAATCCTTATATCATTAATCTGTGTAATTATTCCCTGTGCCACACTTGTTGTATATAAACTATTTTTCTAAGAATTACATTACATAAACATTTTCTTATGAAACCAATATTTAACTGCTTTTTCTTAAAGAATGGCTTGTATTGCCTCTACATAAATCATCATTATGCCAAAAGTCACCATGTATAAACTGATTCTCAGTACCATCAAGTTACCTTTACTGTTATACAAATTATGTATTTCTTACACATAATCACTTGTATGTAAAGCGGGTCTTTCTGTATGAAAAATGTATTCCATTTACATAAATGAGTTTTATATACAAACTGTTTATTAATTGTCTTATAACCAGTAAAAAGCCTTTGCTGCAAGTAGGGTGACATTGGATGGCTATTTAATTGAATTTTCATGCATCCATATCTGCCACTCAACAGTGTCTTGTTATGGGAGAAAAGGCATCACATATTCTATTCTATAAATAGCGTAAATGTATAAATCATGCTAAATAAGTCGTCTCTGCACACCTTCATTCATTTATTTTCTGATACTTGCATCCCATTCCTTGTTCACAAAAGAGCCAAAGCCTTTTCTGACAGTAATTGGGAATAAAGTAAAGAACCAGTCCTGGGCAGAGCACTAGTCTGCCACAGGACAGACAGATAGACACACTTACATGTAAACTTCACATACATTTGTGGGCAGTTTGGATTATCTCTGTTCTGCATACCTGCTTATCTTTTGAATGTGAGAGGAAAATGGAGCATTTTTTTTTTGGTATTTAGTACTTTGTCCAAACTAACTGCATTCAAAGTCTAATTAAATAAAGACATATCAAGAGGAGGGTTTATCATAATAAACCAGTACATATACTTAGGATTCTGTTCTGCTGTGTAACGCATATGCTATTTACAGGGTGGGGGGAAGCAACTTCCTGATCTGCTCACACAGCTTTCAGTGCTAACTTCAAAGTTCATTCTCCAGCCTAATGCTCCTCACTTTTCTCCAGGGTCCTATGAGTTGTACTATACACAAAATGCTGAAGCAAGCACTTTGCTTCAGTCCTAAACACAATAACATTATTAATGTGATGCTGATCATGCTCCCTAATGCCTTGCTCACAGGGGAGCTGCCTCCTTCAGCCCAGGTAACTACACTTCTGGTAGACGTACCTCTTCAACATCACACAATGCTGGAGAAAACAGACAAGTCCCTTTATCACCAGTATTCAGTAATCTCACACAGATATTGCAACACATTTTATTCTTTTCAAACTTCTTTTCATTTGATCAGTTTAATTTGAATACAATGCATTCAAAAAGAATGTACTTTGGCTAACTATGGTTGACCAGAAGAGCCAGAGAAAGGATTTGAAGCTGCTATTTACTTGTCACTTGAATGTTATGGAAGGAACACACATACACAGACAAACAAGTGTATCATAGCATCAGATATACTACAGCCATGCTATGTTGTTGGGCAGATGTCCTAGAAGATGAGTAGAAGGAACGGGGGACAGCAAAGCAAGTGGATAAAGATGGTGAACCAGCCACCATGCATAAGATGATCTAGTTTCAGGTATCTTAAAAAAAATAAAAAAAGTAAAAGCTGTGTCACTTAGAAAGAATAATGCATTCTTATTCTAAGAGGCATGGCTGACAAAGTAAAGGAATCATTATTTAGAGCACGCATTAGGAAATAAATATCTTCCAAAAACAATAGCAAATTGGTTGGAAGATTGGTATAATGGTTAGGGTGTTACCTTACAGATACAAAGTGCAGGGCTTGATTCTCACATGCAGTAATTGGCTAGGCTTAAAATAGCCCACAAGGGCAGCTAGCCTAGTTCTAATCTATGAACCTATGAATTGGTTGATAAGAGTTCATCTCCAGGGAGTCAGTCAAGATGGAGTGGCATAGGTAAGAACAAGTGTGATAGTGCTGAAAGATGGGACAAAAAATATGAAAAAGGCACAATCAGATAAGTAGGAGAGACTTCTTCACTTCTTTTCATCAGCAGTATCTTATTTCCATGTTATTTATTTAATAATTTGCTTAGTGGTTAACCCTTATGGACTTTTTTCAGCCGTGGCTGAAGAAAGGCAGAGGCAAATGCAATATGCATGTAGAGCTTAGATTAGCCTTCAATTAACACATCTATGGGAGGAAAGCAGAATAACTAGAGAAAACTCAGAGACACAGTGAAATCAGGCAAACTCCACACATGTACATAGTAACACAATTCTGGTAAAATCACAAATCTTGAAGCTGTGAGGCAACAGAAACCATTATACCTTCTGGCCACCATTTTTATGGCTTATGAAGCAGATGTCTTGCCAATATCTCAGTTCTGGCATGTTGCTGTGTCTTTTGGATTTTCCTGGTTAGGGGTCGCCACAGCGGAACTCCGGTCCGCTAATGATTAGCAGTAGATTTTTACATGCCGAGTTGCCAGCTCTGATGCACAACCTTCAACGAAGGTACACCCATTCACGCATGTCTCCACAAGGTTTCCTATCACTCCATCGAAAGTTCATTCCATCTAAAGTTCATTCCATCAAAAGTTCGTTACATCGAAAAGCATTTTAGGTGGGGGGCTTCACTCCCCAATGTGGGGGGCTGTGCCCCCCACCCCCTAACTATTTATATCAACTCCAGGGTCGCACAACATTGGGGAAGGGGGCAAATGCTTTTCAATGTAATGAACTTTCGATGGAATGAACTTTAGATGGAATGAACTTTCGATGGAGTGATAGGAAACCCTCCACACAGAAGACGCTTTAGCTGAGAATCGAACAGGACAACGTCTTACTGTGAGGCGACAATGCTACCGCAGCACCACCACTGCAGTTTCATGTGCACACCATTAATCATAGCTGATTTTCTTCCAGTACCAAAATCAACAGTTGTTCACGTTTCTCACTTTCACTCACACACCATACTAGAACAGCCGTGTAAACACTACCACCATGAAGGTAGCTGAGTACTGAATTGCTGTAACAGACATCTAACCTTACGTTCTGTCTTTCCTTCCTCCCTCCACCACTCTGTCAACCCATTTCTTGAACAGACTTCAGAATATAATTTTTTGTAGGTCTGCTTACAGCAACAACTTTGTACCTCCATCTGTCTTTATCACTTGTGCACTTATATTTTACATTTTAACATGTCTATACATGTACGTATAATTCATTGACCTTTTACAATATGCCCATTTGTTTGCTGAGTATTTATCAGCTTACAGAGTCAGCAGTGTGCATCAGATGGTCCTTATTAGTTAAGTACTAGAGCCGAAATACAACAGTCTGTCCTTCAGACGAACCTTGTTGATTATATTTTCACTTCCCTTGATAAATGCTTTTATGTATTTACAGTTAAATGTGTAATCAGCTCTGGTGTGGTAAAGTTAAAAGTTAATTCAAGTATTTGATGTCTTTTAGAATTCATTAGAAAGAACCTCTTTCTGTTAAGTGCAGGATGCTATAAGCCTGATATTACATAAATCATACTTTATGGATATACAGTGAGCCTGGGTTACTATTGACTTTAAAGTATATGGAACTTAAAAGAAGTAGTCAAACAATCCAATTTATACAAGGTCATTTCTGCAGGATCGCCCATAGTTTATTTTGTATTATATGGCTTGGTTTAATTATTTTTGTATTACCCTCATTGCAAATGTCAGCATTATTTTGTTGAGTTCTGCATTATATTATGTTTTGCCATTCATTACCCAGTTCCCTCAGACTTATGTGTTTTGTACAACTCATATAATGGCTATGTCAAGATGTGCCCAGGACACAAATACAGGATTCTGACTGCATCATGACAATGACAAAATGAAGTGCAACATTTGTGAAAAATTCATAATAATAAATCTGCAAGGCAATGTGCCAGAACTGGCTGAATTTCATACACAGTATGCTTATTTTGTTTGCAGTCTTAGCTCATTCATAATATGTAGCTAGCATAGCTAAAATAGTTTGCTTTTAATTCCCTTTAAACAATGTCTAAATTGTAAAAGCAATAGAATTTAAATTGAATAACAGTTTGATTCAGCTATCTAACATAAGATGATGTAATGACTGACTAGGCTAATTTGTTCTTATATATATATATATATATATACATATATATATATATATATATATACACACACACACACACACACACACACACACACACACACACACACACACACACATATATTGCATTTACCCTTGCAACAAGGATCATGGCATGGCTGAAATGGATACACACTGGTCTGCTCAATTAGCCTATCAACAAATGCTTAACTTAAAAATGAAATAGTATGGCTTTTAACCAAGCAATATGGTCTAACATGCTTGTCAGTTTGAAATATATTTGAAATTTTACAACATAGCTAAGTCCCATAGCAAATATACAGGGATTCAACCAGAAAGACCCATGAAAAGTCTGTAAAGACATTTCCAAATCTCAAATTTTATCAAAGCATTATGGTAGATATACATATTTCTTGTAAAACACATGACAGTGCACTGGCTCAAGAAGAAGCAGTGACTCACAGATCTTTAGCAATCTAGTTAAAACAGTCATACTCATCAGGTGTTTGCCATTCCTATGCTATCCATTCTGATAACTAGCAAGTAGGCTATCCACGTCAGTTTGGCGGAGCTGCTCAGAGTTTGGTGAGCTTAGCCAGAGATCTGAAGTGAATTTGAACTAAATCCAAGGCACCTGCTATTTTCAACAAAAAAATCAGTATATTTTAAGCTTGCATTGCACTTTTTGTACTGTATTTTGCTTAATTGCTGCTTCATTTTTGCTGTTTTTACTGCTGTGACTATTTCATTCTACACTTTAAATCTCTAGTATTTCTGCATTTCTTAGCAGAGGCAAGATTCAGACTTGCTGAATCTAGACTGTTTGGTTTGACTGGAGTACTAAAACCAATCATCTTACATTAAGAGGGCCTCCCTGCACCCTTGTGGCAGAAGTATGTGCCTCAGGAACCTTTTGAGTTGATTGCTGGAGTAAGTCTCTGTCTTGGGCTTTTCAATTGGTTAGTTTGTTTTATAAATGTTTAACTTTGCTTGATTTAAGCCTCACTTTTGTGAGGTCTTGCACAATGCACAATGGTGTTTAGCACTGCTGTTTATAGATGCAAATGCTTAGAGACACAATTTTCCCTAGATATCTGCTAGAGAACCCTCCCTAGCTCCCCCTGCCTCTCTGTGCTCAATGCAGTTGCACATTGCTGCCCTGCAAGCAACTCAGCTGTGCATTCTGAGGCATTGATGCAGTCTTCCACTCCTAGCCCTCCACAGAATAGCCACTTTTGTTAGTCTTACAGCAAACCCTGGTCCATCTAGTTCATCCCCACTAGTTAATATAAGATATATCTGCCATAATGGATGGACAGTTTCCCACCATTTCTCCAGCCAGCCTGATTGACATGGGCACACTGAGGCAATGTAGCAGTTGCCTCATATATATTGACAACCACTTGCTCCTAAAGTAAACAAATACAGTCTGTGACAGATGTAACTATACCATTAAATTAAAAGCAGTCCTCTCACACAACAATAAACAAGAGATCCAACAGGCTGTCAGCACATACACCTCTCCTCTCATGCAAGACAAAATTAAGACACATAAACCCACATAAGCAGAAGTACTCACTAAGAGCCTTCCTAAAGACCAGAGACTGCCCAAATGCAAACAACACACACATACTGGTACAAGAAAAGAATCCACCACTACACATAACACACATACCAGTGTCTCACCAATTAAGCCCCTCAGGCAAAACATATCAAAACCTAATGTTCTGGTCATAGGTGACTCAGTAGTGAGACACACAGCTGTCCCCTCACCAGGCTGAACAAGGAGAAGTAAAAGACAGCCCCTGCATGTAAGGCAATTGCACGGCTTGAATTCTAGCATGAAAAACAGCAAAATAAGCCAGCAAATTGTGATGCTGAACCAAAATCAATATTTTAATACATGTCAGCAAAATAAAAAAAGTGTATTTGGCCAAAGGCATCTCACCAAGAGGGCTGAGAGTAAGTACACAACCACTTGCTAATGAGATAGATGCAGAATTGGCTAAGCAGTGGACTATTATACAGCAACAAACATCTATGGCTTTTGTGGATGTACTAGCCAATTATCATGAAAGAATTATAGATAGGGACATTGTGGATATCACTAAGTTATGTGAGGAAGCAAAAATCTTTGAGGGACAACCTTTTTATAATACAGGTCTTAGTAAACTAAGTAAAGACCTCCTCACTTTGGAACAACAGTTACGTGAGAGGAAAGTCTGCAAATTTCAGCGGGACAAATTTGATTATGAATGGGGAAACCCATTCACTTGCAATAAACATGTAAGGTTTGAGGAGAGGAATACTAGGGTGACCAAAATGGAAACGTCTCAGATCCATTCTCAAAAAACGCCAGCTGGTATTGAGACATCAACAGATGACACTTCATCAGCCACGGATGTGGACATACAGCAGGTTTCAGACTCACCTACCCCAAAAAGAAGCAATACCACAGCCCCTTTAGGTCCCACTACAAAAGAGCAGGGAGAAAACATTCAAAAAATAGACAACATGGAGGGGTTGTTGAAACTGCTAATCCAGAAATGAATGTATGTAACAATGTTTTAAATATTTCTAATGCCACTTTGTCACAAACACAAGTGCGTCTACTCAATAAAGGTTTAAACTTTATTCCCATTTTTTTTATTTCTGAGGATCATTTAGCTCAGGATGTGTTAGTATTTTGTAGACTTCTGAATTTAAAACTACATTTTCAAGGATCTACTGATTGTTACTCTGATAGAGTTTTCACTTTCCATAAGTCCAAATTTGTACCACCCATGCACCACAATGTTCAATTATTTCAAACAAGTGTACTGAAAGATTTGCATTTCTACTCTAGGGAGTTGACTTATAAGGCTAAATATCTCTCAAAGATTGAACTGGAGGCCCTACATGATTTAGAAAATAAAGATATGGTTATCCTTTCTGTTGATAAAGGTTGGGCTGTTGTGGTCATGAAATGGGCTCAATATGATACTGAGGCACAAAAACAACATAGTGAAGACATTATGTGAAGATGCCTTTGGATCCAACATTCAGATTTAAAAAATAAATTAATGATTTTTTACTATCTGCTAGGCAGGAGGGAATTATTTCTGATACAACTATGTATCACCTTAAAATGTAGGACCCTATGAATCAATACATTTATTTTTTACCTAAGATTCACAAGTACCCTTGTAACCCACCAGGCAGACCAATTGTACCGGGTAGAGGTTCCCTCACTGAGCCCCTGTCACAATTCCTCATCAAATTTCTGCAGCCATTACCAACATAGGTCTGCTCTAGAATCAAGGACACTACTGAATTTCTTCATATCATTTCCGAAACCCAATTGGAACAGGGATGGTTATTATGTACACTAGATGTCAGTGCACTTTACACCAATATACCACATGAGGCTGGTTTGGAAGCCATAGAATACTCGCTATACAAATCAGATTTCTATCAACCTGGTTTCAACATCTTTCTGATATGCCTCACTGAACATGTCCTTACCAATAATGTATTTTTCTACCAGGAACAATGTTATTGGCAAATTAAAGGAACAGCGATGGGGGCATCTTTTGCCCCCATATATGCAGACCTTTTCATGGCTTATGTTGAAGAACATTTGATTTATGGCAATGCACATAACATCTACCTGGTGGAAATGGACATTTGGAGGAGGTTCTTGGATGATTGCTGGATGGTATGGAGATCAGATGTGGATTATTTGTTGGAATTTGTTAGCTATCTTAATGAAAATAAATGGGGCCTACAATTCACGGTGAATTATAATTTGGAACAAATAACATATCTTGATGTCCTAATCACCAGAAATACAGATCATACTTTAAGAACTGAGGTATTTTGCAAATATCCACAGTACAATTCCATTCTCCATGCATCCAGCTTTCATCCACTGCTTATAACTAGGAACATCCCAAAGTCATAATTCATAAAAATGAGAAGCATTCGCTCACAGCAATCCACTTATGAACACTTTAGGAAAGATCTTACTAATAGATTTTGTGACAGAGGCTATAAAGTGTGACATGTTTTGACTGCCAGTATTTGGGCTACCACATTAAATAGAGGCGATCTTTTGAAATATAAAGAAAAACAAGGAACTAACAACTCTGATATCAGGCTGGTCACCACATATGGAAGGAATATGGACACACTTATGAATAGTGTACAAAGGCACTGGAACTTCTTGTTGGCCGATAATAACTTATCTCAATTTCTTCAGGAGAAATGTTGTTTTTTCTTTTCATAGAGGCAGAAATTTGGGTTCCCATTTAAGTCACTATAAACGAGTACCCAGAAGTTCTAGACATGCTAGTACACAAACAACCTTATTGGGGGATACTCTTGTTGGGTGTTCTCCCTGTAGTCACTGTAGTTATTGCAATAGAATTATGAAGTCCAAATAATTTACAAGTCAAAATTCTGGAAATGTTTTTCATGTCACATTTTTTGCCAACTGCAGTAGTGATTGGGTGATTAATTTGGCTAAATGCAATTGCTCAGCATTCGATGTGGGTCAGACTTCGAGACCACTGAGAATAAGAATATCTGAACATATTAGTGACATGAGGATTAGGAAGCCCACTAATACATTATACAAACATTCCTTAATACAGTCTACAGCTGTATTCAGATTCATGGTAATAGATAAAATTGGGGGAAACAGAATAAATAAAGCAGGTTGACATACTATTCTTGATGCCAAAGAAAAGAAGTGGATAATTAAATTGGGTAGACTTTTCCCACCAGGTCTTAATGAGCATTTATAATTTGACCAATCAGTTTGTTTCTTGTGGTAGATGTCATGCATAAAATAAATTTATTGTTTGTACCTTTTCAACACTGAGGAAAGCTATGCAAATAATTTAGCTGAAACCAGTCTGTTTTTTCTTTTGCTGACATGTATTAAAATATTGATTTTGGTTCAGCATCACAGTCTGCTGGCTTATTTTGTTGTTGAACAAGGAGAAGGTCATGGTCAGCTGCCTGTCAGGTGCCAGGATGCATCAAATTATGCACGCACTCAAGTGTCTCAGTAACAATTGCCATTATGACTCTGCCACAGTACATGTTGGAGTGAATGACTTGAGACGTACCTCTCTGGATTATGAAGAGAGACATGACTGAACTCTCAGATTATGTGACCCAGGCAGGTATGTCCCTAGCCCTAAACAGCAGTCTACCTTCACCTAGGATGATGCCACAATACATTAAAAATTGATTGATTTCAATAATTGGCTTAGCTTCTGGTGTCACTCCAGGGGCTCCAGTATTTGTCAGCCTGGGAAGATGTGATCGACAGTCCATGCTGTTTTGCCAGGGATGGCTTTCACCTGTCTCCTCAAGGCTTTCAGATACTGGCAAAGACTCTTGCCACCTGATACTGCCTTTTTTCTGATGTAAAGAAATCTACTAAAGACAAACTCAAGGTCATGCTGCTTAATGCTAGATCTTAAACAATAAACTGCACTCCCTGGAAACCTTCCTCACCTTGGAAGATGCTGATGTCTGTGCTGTCACTGAAACTTGGTTCAAGGCCACAGAGAACACCCCGGATGTACAAAGCTACAATCCCTTTCATGCGTTCAGACCCCAAAATGAGCATGAAAGCACCAAAGGTGGAGGTGAATCCATCTTCATTAAATCCAAATACACCTCGAGACTGGTGAAACAGTACAACTCTCTTGAGCTACTCCAGGTCCAAATGACTATAGGTAAAATACCCTTCCATACCATCGCTAGCTACAGGTCCCCCACCATGAGCCAGGAGAAGCATACCGCCTACCTGGACTTGCTAGACTCATTTGGTATACAGCCAGACACCTTGGTCATGGGTGATTTCAACTCTCTTTCCATCGATAGGGCAACTTACACAAGCACAAACATGATCACTACAAGGTTCCTGCTCTTTGTTAATTAAAATGCCCTGGAAAAGTTGGTCCACATCCCCACAAGAGGAACAAATGTCCTGGACCTAGTGCTTGCCAGCATAGGGGGGGCACTGCACTACTGCACTACCCCCTGTGTGTTGCCATCCCTGCTAAGATCAGACCATAAATCTGTCTTGTTTCAGTAAAGATCAAACTTTATACACCCACAGGAGGAATAATGCTGAAAAAATTCTCCAAAGCAAGCTATTGCCTACTAAACAATGGTATAAAATTTTTCAAAGCTCCTGCCAGCATAGCCAACAATAACTGTTATGCAGAGGAGTATACAACTGCCTTATACAGCCACTTAAACAAATGCACTGACTCAGCTGTACCTAACAGGAACAAAACCAGGTCTTTCCAAAAAAAAAACAAGCCACCCTGGTGGACTGTAAATATAGATAAGTTATACAATAAAAGAAAGAAACTGATATCTAAAAACAAGTGCGAACTTACTCAACAGAGGAAGAATACCCTCCACAGCTTGAACGAGCAAATCAGATATCTTGTCAAGTCCTCTAAGGCTAGTTACTACTGATTAATAAGCCTGGCCAGCCTTATCTGCAAGTCCATGGAAAGAATTACCATGGACCTTGGGATCTTATCCACAAGGACATAGGCAACCTTCAGACACTTGACCCAACCCAGTTTGGTTTTGGCAAGGATAGAGCTTGCTTATTAAAGCTGGTGGACTTCTTTGAGAATGTCACTAAAGCCTTGCATGAGGGAAAACCAGTACATACTGCCTATCTCAATTTAGTTAAGGCCTTTGACACAATCCCCCCTCAGGTATCACTGAGAAATTTTCCCAAATGGGGATTAACCCATACATCACTAGATGGGTAGCCAACTGGCTCACTGATAGAATGCACACTGTCTTTCAGGAGTCCACCTCCACCAGTAGACCAGTTACCAGTACGGTACCACAAGGATCCATGCTGGGCCCTCTACTGTTTGGAATCTATTTCTACGAGGTCCTGGCAAAGGTTGATGGCCTGTGGCTTACCAAGTTTGTAGAGTACTGTAAACTGGGTGCAATCACAGAGTCCTCCAACAATGTTAGCATATTTCAGAAGAGGCTGATGCAGACAAATGATTGGTGCCAAAGTCATGGAGTAAAACTTAATTAAAAAAATACCTCATTATCCCCATTGGAAAAGAAGTATCCCCTGCTAAGTATGATATAGATAGCACCCCTCTAAGCTCAAACTCAGTAATGTGAGACTTGGGAACACAGGTTGATAGCAATCTAAACTTCGATCACAATGTATCCATAGTGGTAAGAAAAGCCTTCTACATTGTGCATCTCATAAATAAGGGCATTGCATCCAAGACTAGGGAGGTTATAACTCTGCTGTACTTGACCCTTATCAGACCACTAATTGAGTACAATGCTCCCTTCTGTATGTACCTCACCAGACATTTGCAGCAACTAGAGAGACCACAGATGTTTCTAACAAAGAGAATCCAGGGCCTCAAAAACATGACCTACATGAAAAGACTGAAAACTCTGTCACTGTACTTTGTATCCTACAGGCTGCTGAGAGGTGACTTGTGCTTGGCCTACAGAGCAGTCTCTGACCGTGCCCTAATGGAAATGCTGCACATCCGCAAATCAAATGGGCCAAGAGTAACTCATACTAGGGATCTCAACCTATCCTGTGACATAAACATAACATGCCGGCGAGACAGATATTTCTACCAGAGATTGCAAAAAAAAATTGGCGCACTTGCTAGTCTTGTACTCATTTGTCTTTTTAATTTCTCCAAGTCTTTTGGGTTTTTAATACCATGACGGGAATGGACCCCATTCCTAAGTCAAAGTACGATTAAAGTTCATGAATTAGTATTGTTTCAATATTTGATATCAGCCAAAAGTGCTCTTCACAGCACACACAATGTGCCCAGTAATGACTCCTTCTGCAATTCGTACGGGGTTACATGGATTGGTAACATATCTAAATATGATTATAAATTCTTGTTTATAAGACCCGTTGCTCCTACTACTATTGGAAATGTCTGGGTATCTTTCTTCCACGTTGCTCTCATTTCTGCCTGCAGAGCCTGGTATTTTATGACTGTGTCTGTCTGTACGCAAGACACTATAGTCACTGGGTGTGGCGATTTCAATAATCAATGCTACTTTTGTCTTCTTTTCTTGGACCACTATATCCATTTTTCTAGCATCTATCTTTTGAACTGTTGGTAATGGGTGATCCTATGTGATATAAACTTCATCATTTCCTATGATGCTTTTTGGCTCATGTTTCCAGTGTTTTTCAGCCACTTCAATACCATAAGCTTGCACAATCCCCAATGCAACAGTCTCGCCACATTATTATGCCTTTCAGTATACAGTCCTTCTGCTATTAGTGTATTGCAACCAGCAACAAGGTGTGTGACTGTTTCCAATTTGGTTTTACAAAACTTACGTTAGTCTGTTTCTCCCACATGTTCAATGGACTTTGTAAACCAGTGTATATGTAGCCCACTATCTTGGGCTGCCAATATTAACCTTTCATTTCTTGGTTTGAATTTGCCTCTCCTTAATCATTCCTGCATTTGTTCTTCATCAACATGAGGCTCTGCTAGACGTTTTCTATACTTGCAGCAATATTTATGTTTTTTTCCACATTTCTTGCCTTCTCATCTGGTCCTTCACCTTATATTCTTTCTTTTGTTTTTTGGCATATTCAGTTGCTGTCTGTTTTTTATCTACTTCTGGTTTGTTTTCCATTCCTGCTTGACGTCGATATGCTTCTGCTAAATTAAGCAGAGAAGTCATCTTAGATTTATTCTCCTCATGTTTCAAAACTTTCACTATATTTGGATCTTGTGAGGTCAGTAGATATGTGTGGAGTCCCATGATTGCAAATTTATACATGTAATCGATTTCAAGGAGGCCCATCCCTCCTTTGGAATGGGGAATATATAATCTTGGTATACACCGATTTTTATAAATCATTTGGTAAGCATGAAGCATCGTTCTTGTTTTAATATCTAATCTATCCAACAGTTTTTGGGGTCAGTCAATAACTCCAAAACTGTATGTTAGGACAGGAAGAGAAAATTGATTTATGGCTTGGATCTTGTTCCTAGATGTCAATGCTGTTCTCAGGATTAATTTAAGTCTTCTAAAGTATTCCTTACTAAGTTTTATTTGCATTTGTTCATGTTTTATTGCTGATCCTTCATCAATTGCCAAGTTTTTATACACTCCCTCTTGCTCAAGTTCTTTTATATCACATTCTTGTCCCAAACTGATGTTTTCCTGGTGTTGCAGTTTTCCTTTTTTAAAGGTTGCTTTTGCACATTTGTCAAGACCAAATGACATTCTAATATCATCTGAAAAAGTTTTGACAACCTGCAGCTGTGCTTTCAGTTCCTCATCTGATGAGCTATACAGTTGTAAATCATCGAAGTCATTAGACTTTGTTGTTTTCTAGGAGCCAAATTGTAGCCATGACCTAAGGTGTTAAGTAAACAGCTTAAAGGATTAATGGCAAGGCAGAATAGCAACGGTGACAGAGAGTCACTCTGGTGAATTTTTATCCCTAGGATAATAATCTGTCCTTAATTGCAAAGTGATCTGCCATTGTTTCATGGTTACTGTAATGTAGTCAATTAGTGAAGGGTGTATCCTACACATTTTTAAGCATGCTTTTATCCTTGAATGTGTGATACTATCACATGCTTTTTTGTAGTCAATCCATGCCATACTTAGATTCTTCCCCTTTTTACAGTTCTCCACTATAACTTTATTTGACAACAAATGATATCTTGTTCCACATGACTTTCTTTTATTGCCCTTTTGTTCTACTGCCATAATTGAGTTTTTTTCTAAATGATTATAAACTCTGTTGGTGTTAATTCCCATGTATAGTTTATATGTCAAGAGAAGGCAAGTTATCGGTCTATAATTTTTAGGGTGGCTTGCAGGTTCACTCTTAAGCAAGAGCCTTAGCCAGTGTGGTCTGTGTTCATGATGCGCATATAAATAGTTTTTACTCATGGCTAAAATACTCATGCAAAGATGTTAACACTTTTAACCAAAAGTTAGGTACACGTGGGCCTGGGGTTTTCCAGTTAGAGGCTTTTCTTAACTTTGTTTCAATCTCTCTGGCTGTTATTTCATCCAATTTCATATCCTGTACCTTTAAACTTCTTATTCTTTCTTTTACTTCTATCCATTTAGCATCTTTGTTATGTTCCACAGGATCTTCATTGATACTTCTCCAAAATGTATCTACTTCCTCTGTTTTTGGCGGTCTTTCAATTCCTTTTACCTTATTTCCCAATTTTCTATAAAACTTTTTTGGGTCATCAATAAATTGCTTATTTTGTATTTTTCCCTTATATTTATATGTGTATCTTCTAAGTTATTCCACCTGTGCTGAAATTTTGGGTCTATATTAGAACACCAAACTTTCAAAATTTCGAGTGTTCTAATATCGACCCGTTTTCAGCAAATGCTGAAAATATCAAAGAAACAGAAAAAAAAAATTTCCTAGGGAAAGAATTTGGTTTTCCGTTTCTGTTGCTTTGGTATTTTCAGTGCTGTGGTGGAAAGTTATGGGTCAGGTTCAGGTAAGTGTGCGATTATGTGGACGTGAGGTTTAGGGTGGGTTAGGTGAGTTAGGGTTAGGGCACGGGTCAGGTAAGTGTGCGATTGTGTGGATGTGAGGGTTAGGGCAGGGTAGGTGAGTTAGGGTTAGGGCACTGGTGAGGTGACTGTGCGATAGTGACGGACCTTAGGGTTAGGGTTTGGGTTAAGGTAAGTGGATAGTTAGTGGTGTATGTATAGTTTAGTGTAGGGTTAGGTGTAAGAGTTTAGGTGTATGTGTGTGGATTGCTGTTTGTTTGGTGTGCTTGTGTTGTGTGTATGTGTTTTGGAACAGCAAATTTTTTCCCTAGGAAAAAAATCCGCTGTTCTGTATGTTCGATGTTTTAAATTTTCGATTCATAGGGTTAGATATTAGAACACTCAAAATTTTGAAAGTTCAGTATTCTAATATAGACCCGTAATTTTTTGTTTGTTATTTATGATAGTGCATGATAGATCCTGGTCTGTTCTAATACTGTGCATTGCTTTAATCACATATATCTTTCTTAGTATTTTTGTTGATCTATTCCCTCGTCTTTAATCTTCTAACAGTGACACTTCTTGTCTTAATTGCTTTATAGTTTTCTCTTTTCAATATTTCCATGATAGTATTCGATTTCTCCCCTTCCTTTCCCACACTACCCTGTGATCTTGTGGTAGAACTTTATCAGTTATTAATTTAGCAGCACAGTAATATATCCTATTTACTTCTGTTATATTACATGGATCTCTATGGACAGTCCTAATTACTGCATTCATTTGTTTTATCAGACTTCTTACTTTTTGGGTTTTATTGACCTTCTGCAGTCTATTTCTCTCATTGATCTTAAGCTATCCATGTCCATTAAATCAAGCAACTCCTCTCTTAGCTCATTTTCTACCATACTGAGGCTACATCCCCTGTTTTCCATTTCCTGTGGGCATTCTATACAAAGTTCTATAGCATCTTCCTGTGGCACATTCTCTTCAATTTCATCCTGTGTCATCTGTTGCATTGTCATATGGAACTCACTGGCCTATCACTCCTCAACAGAGACTGCATCAGTTCCCACAGTTTCCTGTTCTTTTCCTTGCCGTCTAGCTTCAGGTGAATGTTTATACTGGTTTCCTGTGGAAGACTCCAAAATATCTTGATATGGTACCTGACCAATTGCTTCCTGTTCCACTGGTTTCCCCTTAATTTGGATATCCATTGCTCTATCCTGTTGTGGTGCTTTTTGCATTTGATTTTCTACACTGAATCCTTCTCCTTGCAGCTGCTCCTTAACCTCAATTCTATTTCTTTGACTTCTCCATTACTAATCACTTTTCTACTTTTCCTCTTTTCGTCTTATTTTTTGTATTGTAAAGTTTTCCATATTTGGATTCCTTTGCCTGTATTTCCCTTCAAATATGTTTGATGCTGCTCTTTTTGTATTGGTTAGTTTTGCTTTCTCCTTTGCATAAATATTACACCACACACTTCACATCTCCTGATCTTCTTGTTTTTTTTCTTATTCTGGGGGCTCATTCCATCATACTGTGATGTAGTCTGTGATAGGCCTTCTACATTAAATCCTTCATTTCGCAGGTACTTCATAACTTCAACTTTTCTTTCTTTAAATTCTGCTTTACTAATTTTTTCCACAATACATCTTTGTGATATTATTTTTTTATTCTGACATTTTTCATATCTGGATGCCTTTGCCTGTATTTCTCTTCAAATATATTTGAGACTGCCTTCTCTATATTAGTTAACTTGGATTTCTCCTTTGCATAAATATTGCACCATATCAAATCTCTCTTTCTTTCCCATGTCCATATTTCTTTTTTATATTTTTCAAATATATGTAGGTTTTGTTGTTTATATTTTAACATTTCCTCATATGCTTCTTTTCCCAAACAGATCAAAGTTTCTTGATCTATAAACAGTTTTTTTCTAAAATCTGTTGTATTAATGAATTCAGATTTTTATTTGAAGCTTCTGACAGTTTTTCCTGAGGAAGTATTTTTCTTTCCTCTAATTTCTCTCTTAATTGTTTTGTACATCTTGTGTCTGGAAATTCTGGGCTTTTTACATAATAGTAACAATACATCATTTCTTTCTTATCCTCTATAGTCCACTCTATCTTCTTTATGGCTCTTCTTTGGCCAATCAATTTTTGTGATTTTTGTGGACTGCTACTTCCTTCTATAACAGGAGGGTCATCCTCCCCCTGGGCCTGGTCTGGCCCCATTGTAGAATGTTTCCGTATTTTGAGGATTCTATACTGTCATTTTTTCCAGTTCTGGCACCAGTGCACCTACCAGGATTGGGCACTTTTTTATCCTGGGTCTTGTGCACCCAGCTATCTTTTTTTTTGTTTTTGACTTACTTCTGTTCATGATATATGCTATATAAATACAGTCTATATATCAGTGTCGCCTTGGTGAGATTTTGTGAAAACAGGGTCCGCCTCGCAAAGGTACTCACCAAGACTTGAGGATGGATTCAATTTCAGTACTACTACTCTCCTTTGCTTGCTGACTTTTCATCTCTCCATTAGGACTGACATTTTTTTAGTGTGAAAAATCTGCTGATTTGACTTTCATTCATATGCTGACATTGTCTTTTTCACAACTGTCTCTGTACCTCTGATTTAATTAAGTTCCATCATAAAAATAATTTGTTTTTCAAGGGCAACATTACTGGTGTAGTTCTGATGGTTACATGGATGGTATTAAGGCAGGAAAAAATTAAAAATATCATATTTTGTGTTGCAGTGGCTTACAATAGAAACACATCACTTAAAACATTTTCTCAGATCATTCTACATATTTTCCATCAAGTTAATTTGTTGCTTGATGCTTTAGTTGTAGATTTAAGAGTTTTAGTACCATTTACTTTACAATTCTCTTCAATTTCTTATGGAAACATAGCACTGACAATTTCTTCAGGTTAGCCATTTACTGCAAACATCATTCTTTGTGCTGATGTAATATTTTCAGCCATCACTTCATGCAAATTAACTTCTGGCTTCTATGCATTTGTATCCACTATGATTAAGAACACTGACCACCAGATTTAATAAAATCCATATAGGCATAGTGTAGAGAGTTCCATGCCTGTGTATGCAGTTCCCCCTCAGTAATGGGCTGTGCATATTAATGATGGTGCATTGCTGAGGGATAGCCATGGAACACGGTTATTGAATCAGTGTAGGGAGTGTGTGAATAACTGTGTCTGCAGATGAGCAACACACCCCTGCACTGTCCAAGTGCATTATCTCAATGTATTTAATTATTTTTCAAGTTTGCGAGGTGCAGAGCGCAGCAAGTGACATGTGCCAGACAACTAAAAATAGAAACCAGATACATTTAATTTGTAATGCAAAGGTCAAGTTTAAGCATAGCTTAGTGGGTTTGGACGGTACTTGGCAGTGCTTAAAGTTAGCTCAGAGGTATATATATAAAAGTATAGCAGTGTTCCACATAGCCAATTGGTTAGAGTTATGGCCTTATGTGCAGTAGGTGCAGGGTTTGAACACATGAAAGGTAATTTAAGCATTTATTTTCCAAAGACAGATTATTGTGATTATTTTTCAATCCTGATCTGCTGCCCTCAGCTAAGCTCTGCTAAGACCTGCTAAGCACTGCTTAAACAATCTCTGTTTATGCACTGCTTAGCAGTGCTTGGCATTGCTTGGCTGTGCTTAGCTGGTTTACGCACTGCTAAGCACTGCTAAGCATTGCGAGTTTAAGCACTGTTCAGCTCAGCTGTACTGGTTTGCGTAGTGCCAAGTGATGCACCGCATATTTACAAATTGCCCAATGGCACGTAAGGTTGGAAAAACAGGCTATATTAAGCTGAACAGGTGGGAATACAGCATAATCCATTGGAGTGCTTTCACCAAGAGATCACTATGGCAGGTGTTGGAGAGGGTTCGCACTTTTGGGCGCAGCGTTAGAGCATTCAGGAGTCCAGGGTTGGACTCATTGTAAAAAGCCATGAGGCTTGGCTGATGCAGGGAGGTTACCAGGGCTCAGAGTGCAAGGTGGAGGCCTGGGACCAGCTGGGAAAGAACTTCACCAGTGCAACTGGTATCTCCTGCACAGTTGAGTAGTGTCATCACCACCATGGTGACCTGAAAAGCAGGAACGGGGCTCTCTTGGACATCTGGGCCCAAGAATTCCAGGCTGGGAATGTCCCACATGTATGTAAGTACCATTACCTGTGTTTCACCAATATCTAATCTTGAATGTCTACTAAACTGGTGTGCATAATGGTTTTGTTCTCTCCCAACAGTTGCAGAGTACAGGGCTCGCAACATTAAGGTGCATGCCAGGCACTTGGTCAGGTTGCACTGTGAGTGTGGTGAGTACAGTTGTATTTTGCAATCTATAGTCAAATAAGCAAGAAAGAGTAAAACATTACCTGTCATTAGGTATATACAGTAAAGACTGTATTGCAATGAATGTGGATGTAGACCTCTACTTCAGTAAGTGACTACTGCCAACTGTAGTGCAATAAGTAGGGAAGAGTAAAGTATTAACTTTGCTAAAGTAAATGAAATAAGGTTTCTACTGCAATAACTGTGGGATTACAACTGTGTTGCAACACCTACATTACAACAATTGCTGTGCATTAAAAACATGAAACTATATCAGTAAATTAATGAAGATACCTCTGATAAAGTTGTGGTGTGCAATATGTGTGGAATTAGGGCTGTTTTACATGAAATCAATTACGACCACTGTTCTGTGATAAAAACACAAAACAATACCAGTGTCTGCCTCAAGGTATAGCTAATAAAGACTGTTGTGCAATAAGTATAGATTCAGAGCTGTTTTACAAGAAATGTATTATGACACATGTTCCGCAATAACACATGAAGCAATAACAATAACACCAAAGGTATATTGTGTATATCAGGATTATTTTGTTTTAACAATTGCATTTCAGCTATATGCATTCAGGCTCAGAGTTATGGTGCTGCAGGCAAGTATAGCAATGTAATAGCTGTAGACTACAAATATACTGTCTGCAAATGTATATGGATGAGCTAGCCAACCCAATAATCTGATATAGTTGGTAGACTTCACAGATATTTCAACCCACTAACAAATCTTGTTAACATCTTGTTAACAACAACTAACATCTACCACAAGAAACAAACACTATCTCTGTCATGCTTGAATTTCATGCCTGTGTGTTCAACTGTTACTGCAGTCTATTATAAAAGTGTACTACTAATACCAGGTCATATATTGGTTCCAGGTGAGCTCTAGGCAAATATCAGTCAGTAACAAGCAGCAGTGATGCAGTATCTCAGTTTGTTAAATGCTCTGTCTGAAGTACATTTTGCCACACACAGACAAGGGTTTGAATCCAGTGCACTGTAGCCCTGTATGTTACAGTAGCAGTCACAAAATGATGACAGATTTTCTTTCCACAGGAACTACAGGAAAATGGGTGAGTTAGGCCATAGTCTGGGTAAATAATTGTGTGTTTAGATGTCACGGACTGTTAAAATCATTACCAGGTATGTGAATATACAGCATAAACTAAAGGAAATAAATATGATACTAATAAAATAAAATAAAATAAAAGAAATAAAATGTATAATCATTGGTATGGCTGTATGCCTGGACTGTCTGTTAAAGGTTGCTGCAGTCAGTTAATACATTTGATGCAGCTGTCCTTTGCAGTCACTGCTATTGGGTTCTATCCCCATGCCTGTCAAGTAAGGCATGACAGTAGTATAGTTTTTGTACTGTACACATACATGTCTCTCAAGTGTCACTCTGTCACAGAATGTAATTAGTAGTGTGTAATCCCTCTGTCACACATTTATCATTGATATGAGTATCTAACCAGTAATGTATCACTACATCAGCCCACAGAACAGCTTGGTAGTTATATAGGTCCACCTGATGTGCAAGTGTTCTGTGTAGTTTACTACCCGCAGTTGTTATGGCTTGGCCCATACTGCCCCATGGAGATAGCTTGAGAGGCATGTAAGTGCTACAGCAGCTATATTCCACTTGTAAACATAAAGAAAAGATAGACCTGTAGAGTAGATAGCAGTACTGTTCTCCACGAAATAGACTATAATGGTATTAATGGACTGTATATTTCTCTCTCTCCCCACCCCTTATTTTCATTTATTTATTATTGTTACCCATTAGTTATGGTTTATTATTAACATTTTCTGTTACATTAAACTTTATTTTGGGGCATGTATTTTACTATTCTTATGTATTATAATGGTTGAATATTAACATATCTTGTTAAATACCTATGTTGTTGGCCTTATGCCATAACTGCTACTGGCATGCTCTTAATATACTGACTGTTATGTTATTTATTATTGTGTTCCATATAATATGCATTGAAATGTGATTGCGTTATTTCCAATGGCCTGGCATGCTGTTATTATTAACAATGGTTTTATTCATAACTAACCTAAATGTATTGCTTCACCTCCATAATCACAGCACATCAGGGTACACCAGTTCCTGCTGATCTGCCTACCCTACCTCAGCCGACCATGGCACCGGGTACCAGCTCATCTGGGACCCAGGCTGATGGTGCCCCCTCCGCTGGCCCTGCATAACCTTTGGGTGTAACCACCTCAAGGGATGGAGCCTGCCCCCTTGGGAGTGGTGACAGAGGTGCGCCAATCACTCAAGATCAACTACCTGCTATAGTGCACAGGATAGTTCATAGAAGCTATGAACAACACCTGCGCTGGATTGAGGGCAGACTAGACAACCTGGTGGGGCCTGCTGGTCCTGGCACCCAGCCACCAGCACAGCTACATTCGGGGCAGTAAAGGAGCAGTGTTGACTGCCCATGGGTGGGGAGCTCAGTCACACTGATGCTATCTAGAGGCAAATGTTTCTCAGGTTCCACAACACCCTCCCCATCCAAGGTGTTTAACCCTTATGTGTCACACACCTCCCCATCTGCTGTTTTGTTTGTCTGCAGCTGCATCCTCTCCTACCCAAATTACTCCCCCATATGTACCTATATCCTTTCCCCAATATTCCACTCTTTCCGTAAAAAAAAAGCGCACCTGTCCTGCAAAAAAAGCATTGCCCCATACATAGCTCTCCATTTCTCAAACATGTCTACTGGACACAACTAATTTGGTCCAATTTGCTTGACAACACATTTTTGTTGCCCTCACCCCTCTCTCTGGGGTTTGAGAGTCCAAATTCATCCACAAGTTCTATCAAACTGCACAGCTGTTGCTGTACAAGAAATGAAAAATTATGTTTTTTCCCTCCACCTGTCCTGCACATCCCTACCTGCCTTTCAGTATGTTTTCCCCCCTGATTTCCCTCATTTCACCACTATCCTATCACAACCTTTTTCTTTTCTTTTTTAATTTTTAGCATGAGTTTGCATGGAGCTAAGTGCTGCTCCATGATGTGGCACAGTGTGCAAACCTGCTCAAACCCACTTAAAAGTGTTTAATGTGCAATGTATCAACAGAGACATCTTCCATTTTCATCTGCATAAAATTACACTATAGTGGATGCCCTCAGGCTCAACAATCACATCCTGCTGTAAAGGGGTCACCGCAATCAAGGACAGTGGGCAGCATTGTGGGCCAACCTTGTGAGGGCTGTTAATGATATTGGCCAACAGGACAGGACCTACAAGCAGGTTCGACACCGGGCCACAGACATGGTCAATGCTGCATGTCAAAGGGCAGCTGCTGTTGCCAGGGATTGTGCTGCCACTGGTGGAGGTCCTACAACACAACAACCATTCTCAGCCACAGAGAAATTCCTGGTGAACCTAGGATCATCCCACAGCTCCCAGCCAACCATCACGCCGTACGTCCTGGAGGTGGGTGCCACAGCGTCCACATCAGAGGAGCGTCCAGGTAAGCCAACTCTGTTCACCAGTATAATATATTTGCAGTCATTGTGGCAGGCTATACAGACCAGTACATGGGTGTCAGGTCTATCTGCACTTGAGGGGGGTTGGCTTTTCACCACAGTTGTGCACATATACTCAGAATGGCAGTAATATACCCAGTATCACATTAGCTACTGTACATGTGGATATATGCACATGTTACCTTGTAACACTGCAACATTTGGTGCTGCTGACAGTACCTCCCCCCTCACCTTTTCACAGGTACATCAGGTGTGGCCAGAGTTTGTGGCCAAGTACGGAGTTTGTGGCCCTGTACCTGGTAAGTGTTATACTGTTGTTTTGTCTGATTAGATATACCCTATGAATTTTAAGGGCTGCCATTTTGCCTTTTGCACAAGTGTTCTACTTAGCTAGAGTAGAATAATTGTATGTTCCATTTTGGAGCAGTTAACTACAATGCATAGCCTATACAAACATCAACATGTTTGCACTTATAGTTATGAGCAATTACACAACATATTCAGACAGAGAAGGGAGAAGGTACATACCTGAGGCAGTGGTACTACAACTGACATATCATTGTCAAGATAGGTGTACTGGGTTTAATGTGTATTTCTGTCATATACACTGTCATATTGCATACCTCACAGGTGTATTGAACTGGCAACATTACCCGGATGTAGCTGACGTGCATGTTATACAGGGCCTGAGTTGTCTGTGTATGTTGTTGTGGGTGTGTGTGTTGTGCATGGAATCAAAGATGAGAAGATGTGGGACATGTATTGCAGTTGTGGATTCTCATTTGTATGACTCTGTATGGATTACCATACATAATAGTGCAGGTGGTAATGTACTGCTTTTGTCTTGCTTCTTACAGGTGAACAGGGGGATTGGAGTCTGTCCCCCTCACTACCTGATGTCAGTGTCTCATTGGACTCTGATGATGATGGTGGCCATAGTGAGGCACAGGTGGGATTGTTGGTGGCTGAATCTGTCCCAGAGGTTGATATCCTTCTTCTGCCCCCATTGTCCCTGCACACAGTCAGTATGCTCACACATACCCAGTCACCACAGGCCACAGATATTGGACAGTCAGAGGGTGGTGACATAGTGCAGGACAATGTGAGAACTATGGCATCAGTGAGTGTAGACACTGGCCATAGCCAGATATCTGGCGAGGTCCCATACAGGCAGATTGACAGAGGTGCTCAAAGGACAACTGCTGCCCATCCACTTCCTGTTGCAGGTGTCACATCACGGGTCACTTGCCGCATGTTTCAGGCTGTCATGGAGGCACAGGCATGAGCTGAACGCAACACCAAATGGATGGTTAAGGTTATGGATGCAGCACAGTCTGACATCTGTGACTGACTCTACCACATTGGTGTGATGCCACGGAACATTTCACTGATTTAGTGGACAGAAGGTGGGCTCAGACAGTGTCTGTATTTGATCGCATGTTGTCTGTGCTGAAACATGTGGTTGAGGTTGAGCATTAGACACGTGGAAGTAGGCCAGCAACACGGTCTGCTGGTAGTCCAAATGTCCATGCACACTCATGTTCCAGTAGTGGCAGCACCTACAGCCCTACAGAGGGAGGTGTGCTGTCCACACCACCAAGTGACAGGCGATGAGCACATGGTCCTGGGTGGTCACGTGGGAGACACAGGCCCAGCAGACAGCAGTCACCATCAGGTACTAGCACCACATCTGAACTTGGACATGGTCCTGCCCATGCTACTCATGGAGGAACCAGTTCCCATGTTTTTGACAGGAGACAGTGAACTGCCCACTCCACCATGTACTACAGTCCACAGCTGTCCACCATATGCACTTGTAGGGCTAGCACTAAGCTTGACTATGTGCATGCACACACTTTAACACCACTATCACATGCAGGTCAACTACAGACACACACAGCACCACTCCATGACCCATGTCAATAGCATACCTTCCTGACTCACATACATGCTGTCAACTCTTTGGCACAGCCTAGGCCTCCTGCTCCATCACACCACACCCTGTGTATGTGATGGTACCTGTGCCACATCCTTGCCATCCATGCCATCAATGCAGGGACCTGCATATATGTGTCTGATGTACAGGGTGTCCATATAACTTTATATGTGTTTGTGTAGTGCAGTAGTGTTATGCCATGGCATTTGTGGGCCACGACAGGTACTGTATGCTGGCATGTGTCAGGACCACATCAAATATTGTTTATCTTTTTTGCCTGATAGTACACTGGAGGTAGTGTTACAGAATGAAAGGTGTGTCACGGGGCTGTGTATGTGTTTGTCCCAGGAGTCTGAGTGGTGCAACTATGGACACATGTCAGAAATACAGTGCCACAGGATGACAAGGCAGCACAGCAGAGATATGACATCAACACGGTATGCCAGTATATGTGCATGGTTCCCTAGGTGCTTATGTTTAGAACATTGTGCCATGGAGAATGGAGACAGCCAGTGTCAACATGCTTTTATAACCTGTGGCACATTCTACTACCCTTGATACATGTCACCTGGGTTGTCTGCATGTACAACTGTAAATGGTGTCAGACAGGGTTGTTTAGGGACAGCGTCTAATCACAGGGCCATAAAATACATAACCAATGCACAGAGGTATGCCACATGGGTATGTCTCTAGTGCTGTCAGGGGACATATTTACACATACACACACACACACACACACACACACACACACACACACACACACACACACACACACACACACACACACACACACACACACACACACGGATGCTTTGAGAGTAAAACCCCTACTATCTAGCCTCACACACTATAGCTTGCAGTACTTTTTGCATGTGCCACACTGTTTATCTACTATTACACTCTCAGCCAGTGCACTTAAGGTAGATGATATCAGCAGGCCTTCTAACAGAGACCACTGTTGAAGCCAACCACTAGTCAGTGGGTGTAAAAATGTATAACCATCAGATAGAGATAGCCCATGGGGGCTTATCTAAAGTGCTGCAAGGGATATATTCACACACACACACACACACACACACACACACACACACACACACACACACACACACACACACACACCTGGTTGATGTGAGATTAGAATCCCTACATATCTAGTATTACACACTATAGCTTGCTGTACCTATCACATGCAATATGTTGTTTATGTGCTACTACATTCTCAACCAGTGCACTTAAGGTGGATGACATCATCAGGCCTTGCAACAGAGGCCACTGCTAGCAGCCAGTCAGTGGACATAAAATGCATAACCATTAGAGAGCAATAGCCCATGGGGGCTTGTCTAAAGATCTTTAAGGAGATATATTCACATGTACACAGAGGTGGATGCTCTGAGATTAGAACTCCTACCTAGCTAGTATTACACACTATAGCTCACAGTACTTCACATGTACCATGCTGTTTATCTGCTACTACACTGTCAGCCAGTGCTCTTAAGGTGGATGACATCACCAGGCCTTGAAAAGGAGGGAATTTAGAAGCCAGCACCCAGTCACAGGGTCAGAAATGCATACCATTGCATGGAGATAGTGCATATGAGCATGCCCATAGTGCTGTGAGGGGATCTATTGAGATACACACATACACAGAGTTAGAGGATGTGAGATTACAACTTCTATTTAACTAGTATTACACACTATATCTTGCAGCACTTATTGCATGTGCCATGTTGTTTATCTGTTACTACATTGTCAGCCAGTGCTCTTAATGTGGATGACATCAGCAAACCTTGTAGAGGAGGGAATTTAGAGGCCAGCAGCCAGTCACGGGGCCAAAAATGCATACCATTGCTCAGAGACAGTGCATATGAGCATGTCCATAGTGCTGTGAGGGGATATATTGAGATACACACACCCACAGGGTTAAAGTATGTGAGATTAGAACTCCAGCCTAAATAGTATTACACACTATAGCTCACAGCACTTATCGCATGTGCCATGCTGTTTATCTGCTACAACACTGTCAGACAGTGCTCTTAAGGTGGATGACATCAGCAGGTCTTGTAGAGGAGGGCATTTAGAGGCCAGCAGCCAGTCACAGGGCCAAATATGCATACCAGTGCATATGAGAATGTCCATAGTCCTGTGAGGGGATATATTGATATACAGAGAGAGAGAGAGTTAGAAGATGTGAGATTAGAACTCCTACCTAACTAGTATTACACACTATAGCTTGCAGCACTTATCACATGTGCCACACTGTTTATCTGCTACTACACTGTCAGCCAGTGCTCGTAAGGTGGATGACATCAGCAAGCCTTGTAGAATAGGGCATTTAGAGGCCAGCAGCCAGTCACAGGGCCAAAAATGCAGCATACCATTGCACAGAGACAGAGCATGTCCATAGTGCTGTGAGGGGATATATTGATACACACAGAGAGTTGGAGGATGTGAGAGTAGAACTCCTACATTACTAGTATTATACTCTGCAGCTCACAGTACTTATCACACATGCCACAGGTTATGTCTGTTGTATATGTTGATGCAGGCACAGTACTTGTAGAGTATGCACAGTGGCCTTGTTTTAGACAGCATGTGTGGCCTGCAGAGTGATACTGCTAGGTACTGTTATTATATCTAGTGTCCTAGAGGTGGGATACCTGGTCATATCCCTTGCTATGTGTGTACACTTACTAGTCTGGTCATATGTGGCTATTTGCAGTTTGATAGGCAGATATGTGGCCAGAGACAATATGGCCTGTCCAAGGAGTGTGTTGCACCCATTGTACATTACACCACCTGCATACCTATGTCTGTCTGCAGGGTGACAGCCCACAGGCTGTGGGATCTGTGGGTGAGGGATTATGTATTGTTGTGTCCCTGGTCTGATGCCATTGGATGGCTGTTGTGATGTGCAGATAACCCCAACAGTCAGGGGTATGTGGGAACATTCATACATCCCTGCTCATATCTATCTCAATCCGTATAACAGGGTTGTCTCCTTAAATGTAGTTGTGTCTGTCAGTAATATAAATGTGTTCTGTAGATGTATATGTTGCGTTTATGTACCATTGTACTTTATATAGCTATATATACATCTTGTTATGATATATATATATATATATATATATATATATATATATATATATATATATATATATATGTGTGTGTGTGTGTGTGTGCAACATACTGATAGAGACACTAATCAAGCATGAGGGAGCTAGGGAGAGACTGATATTTATACATAGCTGTATGTCTGTACAGACATAGTTCCACATATCAGGTCTTTGGACAGATGAGGCAACAGACATGGGCTCAAGTTAACTAAGTGTAGGAGCATGCCCAGTGTGACTGTCAGTACTTACAAGGTGACTCCAGGCCAGACCTACCTGTACTCCAGTCCGGGATTTTGTTTGCTGCAGCCAATTGGCTGCTGGACCTGTTTTCACAGTCCAGCACCTCCCTGATATTTTGCCCAAGGCATTCCCTGGCTGTTTGCTGAACATAATATGTGACTCATACCTATCAACTGTACAGATTGTAATGGAATGTGGAGTTTTGCATCATATTGTTGGTGCATTTTACATAGCATTGTGATTTTCTGACACATTAGGGGCAAAACATTATAGATTGACATTAGGATAAACATTATAGATTGACATTAGGATATGATGAGAGACATTTGAGTTACTGACTCCATACACATCAGGAAATTCATGATAATGCAAGACTTGTTATTTTATCAACTTTCCACATTTGTCTGGCCAGTAGTTAATCCTTCTCCTTATATTTGGGCCTTTGTCCCACTATTGTTTATGGCTTTGTCCAGATTCCCTGCTCTAAGAGGTTGAGAGGTATGATGTTATTAGGGTATATGATGTAACACGACACACAGGGTGACAGTCTTCATACTTCTCACTGTACATGATTTTCCAGAATGTCCTGCATTCTGCCCCATATATCTGCTTGGTTCCTCATACAGTTGTGTTTATCTGGTAATATACTATAACATGCAGTCCACTGAATTGTTGTAAGTACTGACACAGTTAAGTGATGGCCTTTACATACTGAGGCTAATCTGATCTGTTGCAATCTGCTATTATACTAATCAACTTATAGGTTACTCAGAGCATGTATAATATCTGTAGGTTTGAACCTCTGTCCCCCCATTTTCTCTGGTTGTGTCCAGCTTCCTTTCAGTAACAGATTACAGTGTTATGACAGTCTGTGGGACTCCTACCATACGAGTAACTCACAATCAAAAGTTGTAAGTGCGGCCAGCTTCAAACCATCAACACCATCAATCAAGCATGCTAATGTCCTTAGCCCACTGAGCCACATCAGCCTCCAGAAAGTGAGGTTTAATTCCTCACATTATAAACAGCATACAGGCATACACTGTGACCCCTGCATTTTGTGGAAAATACAACATGTGGCCAGGTTCTTTGTGACAGCCCTGAAAGTGTGTGGTCTGCTGATATATTCTTGCAAACATACTGTTACTGCAGTTGTATGGGAACATTGATATGTTGGGGGTAGGGGATTCTGGCATTGACAGTTGTGTGCCTGTCCTATGATCCCACTGTTTGGCATTTCCCTTGAATAGTGCAGTGGGGTTTCCAGCCATGTGGCCCAATGCATAGTATGGGGCACCCAGTATTGGACAGAGTATTTGTCCCAAGTAGCTGTTAGCTCTCTGCAAGTAGCCCAGTAGCTCACTCTATTCCCTTGCATACATGCAGCAGGTCCATACATATGCTACCATAGTCTAGTACCCTGTACATTTGTGTAATTACAACAGACCAACCAATTATACAACAGCATGATAGATCAGGCAAAGTGGATGGAAGGAAGAAGCACAGTGACTGTGAAATCATTCAAAATTATGATAAAGGCCTTAAAGTCTTTTGGCTTTTCCTGGTTAGGGGTCACCACAGTGGAACTCCGGTCTGCTAATGATTGGCAGTGGATTTTTACGGTGCCTAGTTGCCAGCCCAACACCCAACCTTCAAAGAAGGCACACCCATTCACGCAAGCACCTACCTGCATGTCTTTAGACATCACTCAACCACAGGGAGAACATGCAGACTCCACACAGAAGGCAATCCAGCCGAGAATCGCACGGAAGAACCTTTTGCTGGGAGGCAAAGTATTTAATTTTTTCTGAGATGCATTGTGATGGTAGTATTGCAGACTTACTTGTGAAAGGTATGACTTTTGTTCCCAGTAGTCATTTAAATATAAGAAATACTGTCATTGATTTGAAGATGTATTTAAGAAAAATCAATTTTATGTTACTGTATGATGACAGCACATGCAATCTGAAACTAATAAGTATGCTATCAGTAGCATTTACAATCCACCTCTACACCCACTTTTAGTCACTTATGAAAGAGTGTATGAGTTAGATTTTAGATGTGTTTTCACACAAAAAAGGCAAAAATAACATTAATTCCAACTTAAATAAAGAAGAACAAGCTATTTTAAAATATCTGAAAGAACAGCAGGTTAGAATAATGAAGCCAGATAAAGGGGGAGGGTGGTAATTATGGATGTATATGATTACAATGAAAGGTTGGAACAGATCTTGAATACTGATACATATCAAAAGGTTTCACTTAATGAATTAAATGGGGCTATCGGAAAATAAATATACAACTCGATATTTTTTTGGAAAGATGTATAGATTTAAACTTTTATAATTATTTGAACATAATAACACCAAGAATTCCCCTTTTCTTTGGAGTTCCAAAGATCCACAAATGTATGGACAACTCACCAGTGAGGTCTATAGTAGATGGCAGACATCCAATTATGTAAGCGTGTGCTAAGTATTTGGATTATGAGTTTAAAAAAATACTAAGTAATGAAATACAAATTTGCAAGGATTCATGGACTTTTTTTACAATTAATCAATCAAGTTCTGTATGAATCAGCAGATATATTATTAATAAGAGGTGTTCAAGATTTATATACAGTAATTCCCCAGGATGTAGGGTTAGAATGGATAAGTGAGATTTTAACAGAGTATCGTATACCTCAAGATAAAAGTAATTTACTCATGGAACTCCTTGAATTAATTTTGAATAACAATTTTATTCAGTTCAATGGTCAGTATTATTTACAAAAAAAATAATTGCTATGGGTTCCCTATGTGGGAGTGCTTATGCCAATATGGTCATGGCATATTGGGAGAAGAAGTATATTTTTAATACTGAACATCATAATAATATATTTTCATATGTTAGGTTTCAGGATGACATCAGTATTATATGAAAAGGATCCCAAAATTCCCTGGATGAATTTATTAGTTACATAAATAGTACCTCCACTTTTTTATATTTTACGTGCAATTATAATACTGAGCATATGATTTATTTAGATGTTTATCTATCCAAAGATAGATTTAGAAGACAATATATTTCACATATTCACAGGAAAGATACATATTCTAACAGCTTCCTCCACTATACTACTGCACATCCTGACCATCAGAAACGATCAGTGGTCAAAGGACAGCTTGTAAGGGCAGCTTGAATGATCACGGCTCAAATGGATTTTTTTGGAGGTATGTGAGAACTTGCAAATCATGTTTCAGAAAAAAGCATATCCTGATAGGGTAGTAGATTAATTAATAGATGAGGTTACAAGAAAAAAGGGAATGTGGTCACTTTAAACCAGTATTGGTATGCAATAAAAAAAAAAAAATAAAAAAAAAGGGTTGGGAGGGTGGCCTAATGGTTAAGGTGTTTGCCTTACAAACACAAAATGCAGGGTTTGAGTCTCACAAGGGATAACTGGCTAGGCTTAAAATGGCTCGCAAGGGCAGTTAGCTTAGTACTAATCTATGAATCTATAATAATATGGATAGGGATCATTTAGACCAAGATAATAATAACAATAGTACAGAAGTTGGAAATATTAGGATGAATGCACATAGTCAAACACTGAATATATAACAGGATGGTCATGTGAAAAGTAAAACTAACTTTTTTAAAGCTTTTGTTACAGCATGTACTGAGCATTACAAAAGTTTGAAATGGGTTTTGAATACAAATTGGTCCATCTTAACTGATGACCTGTACATAAGAGGAAAAGATAGGTGAACATACTCGGAGGCTCTAAATAAAGATCTGCCTAAGCAGCAGAGACCTCCAAAGCAGACACCCAAGCAACCGCTACCCCAAAACAAAACACGTGCAACACATATCTCACAAAGCCAGTGTGCCGAACAGTCACAGCCCTTAAGACTAAACAACACACCTGATACACTTGTAATAGGTGACTCTATCATCAGGCACACTGACGTCCCGCTCACCAGGCTGAACAAGGAGAGGGTCACGGTGAGCAGCCTGTCGGGTGCTAGGATCCGCCACATAACACAAGCACTCAGGTCACTCCAAGGCAAGTACAAATATGACTCAGTCATTGTCCATGCTGGTGTGAATGACCTGAGACGTACCTCCCTGGACTACATGAAAAGAGACATAAAGGAGCTCTCTGAGCATGTAGCCCAGGCCGGTATAACCCTGACCTTGAGTCGCATCTTACCCTCACCAAGAATGATGCCACAATATGAAGACAAGATGATCAATTTCAACAATTGGCTTAAGTACTGGTGTCATTCAAAGGGGATCCAATGCCTGTCAGCTTGGGATGATATGCTCGACAAGCCACGATGCTTCGCTAGGGACGGCTTACACCTGTCACCCCTGGGCTTTCGGTTATTGGCAAAGGCTCTTGCTACCCCCATAGTGCCTTTTTTAGGAAAGGCTCAAAAGACAAACCCACCTCCATAGGTATCACAAGGGATAAGAAACTAAGAGTAATGCTACCCAACGCCAGAAGTCTAAACCTCAAGATGCACGCACTCAAAACTCTCCTTACATGGAGAACATCGATATCTGTGCAGTAACAGAAACCTGGTTCAGGGCTCCCGAGAGCACCCCAGCACTACCAGGTTATACCTCATACCATGCTTTTCGGCCTCAAAACTTGGACCGAACCACAAAAGGAGGGGGAGTATCGATATTCATCAAAGATACCCACACCTCCAGGTTGGTGGCAAAGCACGAAGCATCAGAGACTATCCATGTGCAACTAACAGTGGGTAAAACTGCCTTCCAGTTTATAGCCTGCTACAGACCACCCTCCCAAACCCAGGAACCCAACTCGGCCTTTCTGAGAACACTGGAAAATATGAAGGTCTCTCCAAACACCATTATATTGGGCGACTTCAACTACCCAAACATAGAATGGGAGCATTACTATAGCTCCAACACCCTAGCCCAAAGGTTCCTAGAATTTATAAACTCAAATGCTATGGAACAACTTGTTACCACTCCCACAAGAGGGGAAAACATACTGGACCTGATCATCACCAACATGGGGACTCTATGCTCCAGACCAGAAGTGTATCCCTCACTGGTAAGATCAGACCATAAACTAATCTCACTGGATATTCACATCCCAACCCCACCCCCTGCCCAGAAAACCACAGTTAAAAACTTCTCTAAAGCAAATTTCACACTCCTCAAAACTGAGGTGGAATCCTTCAAAGCCCCTGGGCCTGTGGAAAATACGGCCCAGACCACAGAATCCTTTATAAATGCATTCTATGAACACCTTCAGGAATGCATGGATCATGCGATCCCAAATAAAACCAAGACCCAATCCTCCAAAGGCAGATGTCCTGTCTGGTGGACCCCAGCCATAAACAAACTATACAATAGGAGGAGGAAGCTACTAAATGATAGAGCAAAATCCCAAAAAGGGAAGGCATCACTGATCAGTATTAGCAAAAAACTACGGGCACTCATAAAATTGTCTAAGGCCAGCTTCGAGAGAAAAATTGCACAGGACACTAAGGATAATCACAAGGCTTTCTTTAATTATGTTAGGAACCTGAGTGGTAATTCCCAGATATGCTCAGAATTAGTCCAAAATGACAAAAAATACACTGAACACACAGACATTGCCAACATCCTAGCTGACAGGTTCAGTGCAAACTTATCCCCCCCTCCCCACCAAAAGGGCAAATATCTATCCCAGCAGAGTGCTGCCCCCTGACATCTCAGATGCTCAGGTAAGAGCCGCCCTCTCCAAAGCAAAAAACACAGCATCAATGGGACCAGACGGTGTCCCGGGCTGCATCCTACATGAACTCCAAGAAGAGCTAAACCCAAACATAAAACTACTGTTCAATCTCAGCCTTACTACAGGATATGTGCCCAAAGAGTGGCGTACAGCAACAGTGGTCCCTCTCCATAAAGGTGGTGCCTCAACGGATCCCAGAAACTATAGCCCCATAAGCCTGACTAGCTTGGTCTGCAAAGCTATGGAAAGGATCATCATGGACCTCATAAATAAAGATATTGGGGACCTACAGACACTGGATCCTACCCAGTTCGGCTTTGTTAAGGGCAGATCCTGCCTCTTAAACCTGGTTGATTTCTTTGAAACAGTCACCAAGGCCATTGATGAGGGGAAGGTGGTCCACACAGCCTACCTGGACCTCGCAAAAGCCTTCGATACAATACCCCACTCGGGCATTATAGATAAGCTCACCAGCTTAAATATAAACCCCTATGTCACTAGATGGATTACAAACTGGCTCAAGGACACAACCCACATGGTTAGAATTGCTGGAGCCATGTCAGACTCCAAGCCAGTTACAAGTGGTGTCCCACAAGGTTCAGTCCTGGGACCTCTCTTGTTCGGTATATATTTCTCGGAGGTACAGGCCAACACGGAAGGACTGTGGCTGACCAAGTTCGCAGATGACTGCAAACTGGGCACCATAATCGACTCTCCAGCCGACACAAGCATCCTCCAAAAGGGCCTCATAGAAACAGACAACTGGTGCCAGAGCCATGGCCTCAAGCTAAATGCCAAAAAGTGTATAGTCACCCCTTTGGCAAAACAAAGTGCCCACAAATTACCACATAGGTGGTAATCCATTAAGTACAGAAGAAGTAATTAGGGACCTGGTGACCCAAGTTGATAGCAATCTCTCATTTGACAACCACGTGGCCAAAGTGGTTAGAAAAACATTTTATATAGCCCACCTAATTATGAAGGGATTCACATCTAGATCAGGGGAGGTCATCGTGCCTCTTTACTCATCCCTCATCAGGCCCATAATTGAGTACAATGCCCCTTTTGGGATGTACCTTACCAGACACCTGCAGCAACTGGAAAGACCCCAAAAGTACCTCACCAAGAGGATCAAAGGGCTCAAACAGATGCCATATGCTGCCCGGTTAAAGAAACTCCAGCTCTACTCAGTGGCATACCACCTGTTCAGAGGTGATCTGTGCCTGATGTATAAAGCCATGTCCAACCCGGAATTAATGGACATGCTGCACCTCAGAAAATCCAAATCCCATTGAGCTACATGCTCGAGAGACTTGAACCTTAGCACTGAAATAAATAGGACATGCTGGAGGGACAGATTCATAACCCAGAGGCTCCCTTCACTCTGGAATAAAATCCCAGTCCAGGTTAGGCAGAGTCCCTCATTGACTCTCTTCAAGAGGAATCTTGATGAGTGGATGGGAGATCATAGGTTTACCCCGGGTATCACTTCTGTGTCACTGTTAGACAGAGGCACAGTATACTAACCTCGAAAAAGGGCATAGCAAAATTAATTTAAAATGGGTGGTGAAAGCCAAACACATTCTGGCTAGGCTTATAAATGCCCTAGGGCAGATAGCCTAGTATGAACCTATGAACCTATGAACCTATGAACATCCATGTGTAGTATTTCATAGAGGGTTGAGTTTTAAGAATTTGTTTGAATTTACTGAAAAAGGTGGACTTCATGGCAATAATGGCATGATGAAATGTGGGGCATGCAAATGGTGTTTGAAAATAAATATAGGTAACAGGTTTACAATAAGGAATATAACATATAATATAAAAGGGAAGTATAATTGTAACACCAAGGCAGTAGTATACATCACAACATGTGAGTTTTGTCCAGGTTTTTATGTAGGTAAAATGGAAAGGCGGTGTATCCGGAGTGTTTATGAACATGAATATGGTATTAAGAAACTGAATTTCAGTAATGCTTTAGCGAAACATGTATATGATAATTTAAATCATCTTTTCAAATACATGGTTATTGATAGTATGAAAATGGATGAAAAAAACTGCATGGATGTTGCATTTAGAAAGGAAAATTATTATGGCAAGTAAGGCTGCAGGCTGATAGTTGTCCAGGTATAAATGAACGTAGTTCCAAAACACCTATACTCAGGTTAAATGCATTAGAAAGAAAGAAGCTGTGAAAGGCAAGGTGGAATGTTTAGTCTTTTATTTATATTTTTATAGTGTCATGTTAATATCAACAATGTTTTGCAATATTTAAGGTAAAACAGTATTACATGTTTTAATAGTGTAACTGTGTTTTTAAGATAATCCCTGGATTCAGTAAACTTCCTTGCAGGAATAGCTTATTCCTGCATGGAGGTGACTGTTCCCATGCAGCATGGCAGAGCACCATGCATATTCATGAATGCGTGCTGCCGTGCTGTAATACGGACACGGTTCTGTGTACAAGTGCAGGGAATGTGTCTGAGAACAGTGCTCTTACAATACACACACACACTGCACACCAGAATTGCTGTACAGCAATTTAAATAGAGCGAGATCGCTTGTAACACCTCTCAACCCATCAGGGTAAGAAATCTGGACAAAGCCATAGGGGACAATTGTCCCTACAAACCCAGAAAGTTGATAGAATAACAGGTTTAGCTGTAGCATGAATTTTTGGCAGGGTATGAAGTACATAAGTACATAATGCACACCTCTCAACCCATCAGAGTAAAAAATCTGGACAAAGCCATAAGGGACAATTGTTCCCACAAACCCAGAAAGTTGATAGAATAACAGGTTTAGCATTAGCATGGATATTGTGAAGGGTATGAAGTAAAAAACACAACAAATACATTTTTTTTCACATATTCAATGAAGTTTAAGTGTAGCTGTGTGGGTATGCCCATTGCTTAGCTATGCTTAGCCCAGCTGAAATGGCATGATAGGTTAAGTAGCAATAAACATCCAACATAAGCATAAGTGCAATAGTTTAGCGGTTGGAGCATACTCCTTGCATCTAGTCATTCACTGTTCGAGCCTCACCAAACCATTTTCATTTTGTATGTGTAAACATTAGAATTTTAATTTAAACTTATATTTCCCAATCAGAGTAGTGTATTAGGCCCATGATATGAGGTGTCAGTGTAATAAAGTAGTAAAACCTCCATATAAACACAAGTGCCCCATACAGTACAGTCACACAAGAATACATGTAATTACAGCATATTGGGGGATGTCAGGGAAGGTAAACAAATTTATATTATGTAATGAATGATGAATCAATCCCATACAGGTGGTAATCCAATAAAATAAAACATAAGATATGCTAAGCATTGCACAGCTATGCTGTCTGGGTGTATGCATTGTCTTACATATGAATGCTAAGCAATGAGTAGCCCAGCTAAGTGGATTTGCCCATTGGTATTCAGTGCTGAACCTGCCCCTTTAAGCACTGCCAACCTTAGCTAAGCAGGTTTTCCCATAGCTTAGCTTAGCTCAGCATATTCAAAACCATCCAATCATGGCAAAGGGCAGGAAATCAGCCGTATTTAAACCCTGCAGGTGGGAATACAGCTCATAACTGGTTGTAGCTCCCCACTGTAGGCAGTATGGCAAGTGTTGGAGAGGGCATGCACTTTTGGGTGAAGCGCTGGGGCATACAGGAGTACAAGGTCATGGTATGACTCATGGTAAAAAAAATCATGATGTGAGACTGCTGCAGAACCAGTACCAGGGTTCCCAATATAAAGTTGAAGCCTGGGAAAGTCTCACCCATGATCTCACCAGTGCCACTGGTATCCCTCAGACTGATGAGCAGGTCCAGCATCACTATGCCAACTTGAAATGGAGGAAGAAGGAGCTCTTCGAACAGTGGGTCCAAGAAGCAAGACAGAGGGGTGATGTCCCAGCAATGTGTAAGTATTCATAGCAATAACTGTTTACAAAAGTCCAGCCTGTGTATGTGATGGATAGGTGTGCCTAAATGTTTCTCTATTTTCATTATATCTCCAGCTGAGCAGGCTGCAAACCAAGAAACCCATGCCAGTAGGTTGCAAAGGCTGCATCGTGAGTTTGGTGAGTAACAATCCTGCTTGCAGTAGTCATACCAAATAAATATAAAGGAGTAGAATGTCACCTGGTAGTATAAAAAATGTGTATGGTTTGTACTGAATAAACCAGACAATATGCCAGTAATAGTCCCATATAGGTCATATTTAAATAAAACTGTAACTGCGTGGCAATAAAGTTCTAAATCCTGAACTGGTTGTATTTACTCTGGTATTGTATGGCATGAAATGTTGCATTCACCAAGATCTGATATCTGAATAGTAATGTTGTGTTAACCACTGCTTCCCACACTGTGCTACATAAAAAATATGTCTATGAATGTCTGTACAAGAATGTTGGAATGACAAGGTCAGATTGTACAACCAAGAGAGACTTAGAGAGAAAACATTGAAAGAAGAGACAGCAGTTTCTCAATAGCTCACTCTGATGAAACACAAATTCTTGTATTTTTAATAGACACATCCATGGTTCAAATCACAGAAGTGGTAGTAAGCTGTATACATAATTTCAACTAGGATTTTGTGAATATGTGTAGAAACAGGTAGTATTAACAAACATTCTCCCCATAGATCTTCCAGGTAAGAGAACTGTAACTGCCTGGCAATAAAGTTCTAAATCCTGGACTTTTTGTGTTTACTCTGGTATTGTATGGCTTGACATGTTGCATTCACCAAGATCTGATATCTGAATAGTAATGTTGTGTTAACCATTGTTTCCCACACTGTGCTACATAAAAAATATGTCTAGGAATGTCTGTATAAGAATGTTGTAATTACAAGGTCAGATTGTACAACCCAGAGAGACTTAGAAAACACTGAAGGAAGAGACAGCAGTTTTCCAATAGCTCACTCTGATGAAACACAAATTGTTTTATTTTTAGCAGACACAGCCATGGTTAGAATCCCGGGAGTGGGAGTAAGCTGTATGCATAATTTCAACTTGGATTTTGTGAATATGTGTAGAAACAGTCAGGTAGTGTTAACAAACATTCCCCACACAGGTCTTCCAGGTAAGAAAAGTAGAAAGTAGCTATAAGATGTTTGAATTATACACTTTGTACAAACATACCACTACCCAAACCAAGGCCATAGGGTGTTGTAATAATACCTGTAGAGTAATGATTAGATCAATGATCATTAAGGTTGTAAGTACTGCAAGGATATACAGGTTGTTAATTGACATCTCCCCCCACCATATCTGCAACAATAATCTAAATGCACAAATCAATGGGTTTGTTTTACACCATATTGTTGGGACATATGTCCTATTGCTCAACAAATATTGAAATGTGTGTCTATTAATGTTCCATGTTGAAATACTTTCTTTGGTGGCCTGTTGCTATCAATGTAACCTGCATGCCGTTGTAATGGCCTCTGTGGTTCCATATATGCATGTGTTCTGTTTCCTATGCAACTGTTCCAAATCTGTTGTTTTTGGTTAATGGGAATATCTATGCATGCTGTTATAATTAATCCTGGATTGTGTTGACTATTACTAACCCACATATGTTCTAAATCTGCAACACCATAGCACGTTTGAGAAGGCCAGTCCCAGTGGACCCACCACTCCCACCTCATCTAACCATGGCATTAGGCCCCAGCACATCTGGGACTTACTCCAGGACCTCCTTGTCTGCTGGTCCTGCACCACCTACTGTTGGAACTACCTTAGGGGATGGGGCTCACCCCTCCCTGAGAGTGGGCGCAGACAGGATACCTTCACCCGAAGCCAGGTCCAGGGATTGGTGTGTTGCGAGCTCCAAAAGGAGTTTGGAGATCTGCTATGCCAGCTTGAGGGCCATGTGGTGCAATTAGAGGGTCAGCCTGGCCCTCCTGCTCAGCCCCAGCACAGCCACCTTTGGGGCCATGAAGTTGCAGTGGTGACTGCCCATGAGTGGGGACCTAGGTCCCACTGTTTCCATTGGGGGGCTCATGGGCTTCTGATTTCCAAACACCCCTCTCCGTTCAAGGTGTTTAACCCCCGCATGTGTCATATAATGCCCCTGTATGCTGTCTTGTCTGTCTTCCTACCCAACCTACCTCCCCAAATATACCTACTATCCTTCCCCAACATCCCACTCTCACCTTAAAAAAAGGGCAATTTGTTCCCCAAAAAACTTTCGCTCCATACATAGATGTCCATTTCACACACATGTCCACTGGACACATGTAATCTGGTCTAATTGGCTTCTCAACACAGTATTTTTGTTCTCATCCCACTCTCAGGGGTTTGAGTGTCCAAATATACCTCCAAATTCAGTATATATATATATATATATATATATATATATATATATATATACAGCTCTTGCTGTAGATGAAATGGACAGCTATGGACCTTCCCTACACCTGTCCTGCACATCCATAGCTACTTCCTCTATTGTCTTTCCTTCTGCATGCCCCCTTTTTCACCACTTTCCTATCACCCATTTTTTCTTTTCTTTTAAAGAAATTAGCATGGGGGTAAGCAGGAGTAAGCTGTTTTAATCAGTTGTAAGCAGGATTATGCCTGTTCGCACAGTGCTAGGCGATGCCTACACAGATGAAGCACTTTTATGGCTGTCTGTAAGCATATTTAACTGGAAATTAGCATTGCTTACTGCCATGCAAACCCACTTACAACTGCTTAAAAGTGCCTTAATCACTCTGTATCCAACAGCCCTTGTTCTGTCCAGCAACAAAACATTCAGCCCTTGCAAGTCTTGAACCCAGGACCATGCACACCATAGCCACAGCAATTTACCACTAAGCCATCTGAGCTGTTGGTATATCTAATGTTTTTACAAACATATCATGCAGCACAGTCATTCAACAGTAGGGAAAATGTATTTAAATATGTATATGTATATGTATATATATATATATATATATATATATATATATATATATACACACACACACACACACACACACACACACACACACACACACACACACACACACAGATTTGCATATACGCACACACACACACACACACACACACACACACACACACACACACACACACACGCGCACATATATATATATATATATATATATATATATATATATACACATGGCAGTGGAGTTTCTAACCGGATTGTTTAATGAAATCTTGGAAAGTGAGAGGATGCCTGAGGAATGGAGAAAAAGTGTTTTGGTACCGATTTTTAAGAATAAGGGTGATGTGCAGAGCTGTAGTAACTACAGAGTGATAAAATTGATCAATCACAGCATGAAGTTATGGGAAAGAGTAGTGGAAGCAAGGTTAAGAAGGGACGTGATGATTAGTGATCAGCAGTATGGTTTCATGCCAGGAAAGAGCATCTTTGCTCTGAGAGTGTTGATGGAGAAGTACAGAGAATGTCAGAAGGGGTTGCATTGTGTTTTTGTAGACTTAGAGAAAGCATATGACAGGGTGACAGGGTGCCTAGAGAGGAGTTGTGGTATTGTATGAGGAAGTCAGGAATGTCAGAAAAGTATGTAAGAGTGGTACAGGATATGTACGAGGGTAGTGTGACAGTGGTGAGGTCTGCGGTGGGAGTGATGGATGCATTTAATGTGGAGGTGGAGTTACATCAAGGATCAGCTCTGAGCCCTTTCTTATTTGCAATGGTGATGGACAGGTTGACAGACAAGATCACACAGGAGTCCCCGTGGACTATGATGTTTGCAGATGACATTGTGATCTGTAGTGAGAGTAGGGAACAGGTGGAGGAGACCCTGGAGAGATGGAGATATGCTCTAGAGAGAAGAGGAATGAAGGTCAGCAGGAAGAAGACAGAATATATGTGTGTGAATGAGAGGGAGGATAGAGGAATGTTGAGGATGCAAGGAGTAGAGGTGGCGAAGGTGGATGAGTTTAAATACTTGGGCTCAATAGTTCAGAGTAACAGTGAGTGTGGAAGAGAGGTGAAGAAGAGAGTACAGGCAGGATGGAGTGGGTGGAGAAGAGTGTCAGTAGTGATTTGTGATAGACGAGTACCTGTAAGAGTGAAAGGGAAGGTCTACAAGAGGGTAGTGAGACCAGCTATGTTATATGGGTTGGAGACAGTGGCATTGACAAAAAGGCAGGAGTTTGAGCTGGATGTGGCATAATTAAAGATGTTAAAATTTGCACTGGGTGTGACAAGGGCGGACAGGATTAGGAATAAGTATATTAGAGGGTCAGCCAAGGTTGGAAGGTTTGGAGACAAAGCCAGAGAGGCACAATTATGTTGGTCTGGACATGTACTGAGGAGGGATGCTGAGTATATTGGGAAAAAGATGCTAAGGATGAAGCTACCAGGTAACAGGAAAAGAGGAAGGCCTAAGATAAGGTTTACGGATGTGGTGAGAGAGGACATGCAGGTGGTTGGTGTGACAGAGCTAGATGCAGAGGACAGGAAGAAATGGAAACAGGTGATCTGCTGTGGCGACCCCTAACGGGAACAGCCGAAAGAATTTGATGATGATGATGATGATGATATGCATACATCCATATGTATAGAAAGGTTAATAAATACACACACACACACAGACACACACACACACACACACACACACACACACACACACACACACACACACACACACACATATATATATATATATATATATATATATATATATATATATATATATATACACATAAATATATGACAGCTACAAAGACATGCAATCAGAGGGTCATGCTTCTGCACACTGGAATTCTAAATCTGGAAATTCACTCACTGGAAGTATTCCTTAAAATGGGGAACAATGGCATCTGTGCTGTAACAGAGACCTGGTTAAAGGCAGCAGGAAGCACCCCTGCAGTACCAGCCTAAAATTAATTTCACAACTTTTGGCTGCAGAACGTGGACTGAAGCTCCAAAGGTGGTGGTATTTTCATATTCATAAAGGATGCACACACCTCCAGAGTGGTAGACCAACATTATGCATTACAGATCCTGCAGGCATAGCTGACATTGGGTAAGACAGTGGTTCAGGTTGTAGCCTGCTATAGGTCTCTATACATGTCCCAAGACTCACACTCCATGTCCATAAACACCCTGGAGAATATTGGTGTCCAACCTAACACTATCATACTGGTTGACTTCAACTACCCCACCATTAAGTGGGAAAGCTACTCATGTACTGATGCACATGCCCATCACATCGACCTGGTCCTTCCTAACCATGGGCGACTATTGCTCTACACCAATAGTCAGCACCTCCCTTGTTATATCTGAACACAAAATAATCACCTTTGGAAATACACAGCCTTCTTACCCCCACTGCACAGATAACCACCATGAAAAGCCTTTCCAAAGCTAACTATGGCCACATAAAATCAGAGGTGGCTAACTTCAATGCAGCCATGCAAATGGAGACTAGTTGCAAGACAGTTGAATCAAACAACAATGCACTATGAACACGTACACAAATGCATGGATATCACCTTATCCAATACAACCAGGACCCTCACTTCCAAAAAAAGGAAGCTGATCTGGTGGTCCCCTGCCATAAAGAAACTATACAACAGAAGGAGGGAACTGATATGGAATAAGGTGAAGTCCCAAGACAGGAAATAAACCCTTATCAGCCTCAATGAATAGTTGAGATCCCTCATCAAATACTACAAAGTTAGCTGTGAGAACAGAATTGGAGCACATAGTAAAGACAACCATAAGGCCTCATACAGTTATGTAAAGAATCTCCATGGCAATACCAGGAATTGTTGTGAGCTATTAGACAATAGTACCTCCCAGACTGAGCCAACAAATAATACCAATATACTGGCTGGCATTGTGAGTACAAACATTGCCCATCACTCCCCCTCAAAGGACCAATCACAATACCAGTACACCACCAGGCACCCAGTATTACTGCAGCACAGGTTAAACACCACTGTCCAAGGCCAAAAATACAGCTTCTATGGGACCTTAAAATATCCCTGGCTGTGTTCTACATGAACTACAGAGTGACCTGGCACCTTACCTGTGTGCCCTGTTCAAGCACAGCCTCACCTCAGGCTTTGTCCCTACTGAATTGTGCACTGCCACAGTCACCCCTCTCCACAAATGAGGTGTAACTACAGATCCTAGGAAATACCACCCCAACTGCCTGACAAGTCTGTTATGTGATGGAATGCATCATCATCCACCTAATAAACAGGGATATGGGAATCTGCAGACTCAAGATCTCACACAGTTTACCTTTTTGAAGGGTAGGTCATACCTGCTCATTCACCCTAGTCAACCTGTTGGCATCAGTCACCTGAGCTGTGGATGAAGGCAAGGTGACACATACAGCCTACATTGATCTGGCCGAAGACTTTGATAACATTTCCCACTCACTAAGCTCTGCATCAACCCCTATATCACTAGGTGGGAACAGAGGCACAAACATAGGGGTAGATTGGACATACTGCTGTCATATATTGAGACAGTTGCAGATGTCACTGGGTTTGTTGTAACATCCTTTATGAGGAATATGATGTCTGTAATACCAATAGTTGTGTGAGTTTTTACTGACTGCATTCCCCAGAGCCACAACTGATTTACCAAGGACACCAACTGTCTGGTGAACACACAAAACATAACAGGCAGACATGTGGCCAGTCTGTGGACAGCATGCCAGTGGAGAGATATATCAGAGACATATCACCGTGAGTCATGATGTCACACACTAAATGCATGTCCACACAAACCCTGTCAATCTATCAATCCACCATGTGTATAATAGCACTGATGACATAGAATATGTACACAAATCTGGGGATTTGTCCCCTGTGTTCGTTGGCTGTCTCCACATGTCCTGTCCTGTGACATATTGCCACCCACTGTATGTGAATCTGTAGGCCACCACCTCTGTAATGTCCCTCACATGGGCAAGGAAATGGGGCTAGGCCCACATTAAGGAATGCCCCATATGTCAGAACTAGCAGCAGTGTCCAAGCCCACAGCACAACACAGTGTGGGTACCTACATAGTGGTATGGCCATAGCAATACCTGACATCTGCACATCTGTACAGAAGACAGACAGAAAGTAGGTAGCCAACGGGTTATGCATTAGGATGAATGTTTTGAAAGATACACGTCTGAAACTGAAAGGTATGCCATTACTACTTGACAGCAGTCCTCAGTGAAATGTCCAAAAAACATAGTAGTCTACAGTTAATATCAACATATCAGATCAATATCCAATACGAGATACATATAAACATACAGCTCAAACACCAAGAACAAGATACTCAGTACTCTGAGTCCAGCTTTGCATGCAGGGGTGTATGGTTCCAGTACTACAATCTGCAATCTACTCTTACTTGAAAAAGCACTGCTAAAAGTACTAACATAATGATACCATATGTGTTAGACTATTTCTATCAACCAGTGCACTATAGCTGGTGTAACATGCAAGTGTGACTGCATATAACCTGGGATACTACCCATGTATGAAACAGATCCAAAGAGAAAAGATTGTGGTGCTATCCATGTATATCCAGGTGTCCCATACAGTATACTCACACCCCTTGCTACTATAATGACAGCGCATAGAAACATATTATGTACAGGAAATTAAATACACTTATTAAAGATGTCATTACCCTGCTTTTTATCAGACTGGAGTGTGATCACTGGTTACCAGGGCTAAGTTATGCTTAGCAGGTGTAAGCATTGCTGAAATATAAATGCTAAGCAGATTTGCGCACTGGTAAGCGAAGCCTACATGGTGTAAGCACCTTTCATTTAACCATACGTTAGCACTGCTTACTGTCAGGCAAACCTGCACAAATACACTTAAAGCTGCTCAAAACTGCCTTAATCACTCTGTATATAACAGTCCTTGTTCTGCCTAGCAACAAAATAAACAGCCCTTGCAGGACTTGAACCCAGGACCCTGCACACCATAGCCTATGCAATTTATCAGTAAGCCAGCTCAGCTGTATTGCTGGAGGATGTTTTCTCAAACATACCCATCTTTACAGCCAGTTTACAATACGGAAGAGACAAGTGTGCAATTAGGAAGGATTGGTATCTATAAAAAAAAAAATATATATATATATATATATATATATATATATATATCTGAATAGAAACATACATAGAGACAGAGTGAGATATGTAGGGAGATCCATATATGTGTACAACAATATATAGATATATTAACAATAAATACTGAGGTGTTCATATGTTAAGATTTGCACTGGGTGTGACGAGGGTGGACAGGATTAGGAATAAGTATATAAGAGGTTCAGCCCAGGCTGGAAAGTTTGGAGACAAAGCCAGAGAGGCAAGATTACGTTGGTTTTGACATGTGCTGAGGGGGGATGCTGAGTATATTGGGAAAAAGATGCTAAGGATGAAGCTACTAGGTAACAGGAAAAGAGGAAGGCCTAAGATAAAGTTTATGGATGAGGTGAGAGAGGACATGCAGGTGGTTGGTGTGACAGAGCAAGATGCAGAGGACAGGAAGAAATGGAAACAGATGATCCACTGTGGTGACCCCTAACGGGAACAGCCGAAAGAAAATGATGATGACTGAGGTGTACACACACATATATATATATATATATATATATATATATATATATATATGTATGTACACAAATATATATATATATATATATATATATATATATATATATATATATATATACATACACACACACACACACACACACACACACACACACACACACACACACACACACACACACACACATGTTTAAATACAGGCAATGCAGTGAGTAACTTGGGCCTGTCTACACACACGGCAGCGGAAACACGCATTTCATTTAATGTTCCTAGGGTGAGTGACATTCCTACTACTGATTCCTTTTTAAGAAATGTTTCCTTTTTTAACACCGATGTACCTCTTGGTACTGCGGTTACCAATGATGGTGATAACAATGAAATAATTTAATTGTTAATAACTTGATCAAAAGTTATTCAAGCATAGGAAACTGCAGTTGGAAGTTTCCTACCTTGAGGAATGCATCCACAAAAAAGTTATTCCAAAAGGTTTGCGCCAGTGGCGCTATCCAGCAGGGCTCATTAATGGTTCTTCTTTCCATCTAGAACTTATAGCCCTTTTTGACAAACAAGGCATAGAGTTTTTGAGGTTGTTAATCAATAATTACAAATCCCAGATTGCTTCACTTAGGAGCGACTTGGATAAGCTGGAAAGTGCTATCACAAATGCAGAAGATTATGTAAGGTATCGGTTTGATTATGCATGCGGTTTTGCAGCATAGATGCCAGTTTAAGCAAGTTTATTGAGGTCAAAAAGAAAAAACTATCGAGAGACCTCAACGACTACTCCAAAAGATGTGCTTATCCACCACCTCCCCTTGCTGGGAATTCACCTCTGAGTAATAATAGCAATGCTCAGTTGGACCATTTGGGCCACAGTGACAATGCCAATGGCAATGCCATGGCAAATAATGACATTGCTGACATAGTTCAACCTATTCATCATAGTGAAAGATTTAAAAATAATCAACAACCTCAGGCAGCCCAACATTCAGGACAACAGCATGAAATACTTTTGAATGTTAATTTCCACCAGGATTTTTGGGAACCCAATATGCCACAAACCCTTCATTCGAACAAACCTACCAACAACAGGAGACAGCCCCAGAACAGGAAACACTACAACAGGAAGAGGAGATGAGTTTGGAATCTCCTAACATCCTTTCCAGTTCTGAAGGGGACTTTAAAATCTATAATTTTAGTTCCCTGCATATTGAGAAAGCCATGGTGGCCTTTTTTTCAAAAGGCTTAAAATTTGTACCTGATAGGAGGGCCAGTATGTTAAAATTTATCATTGATTTAAAAATTTTCTTCGTAAACTT
>NC_056737.1:105500207-105595207 GCF_019279795.1 Protopterus annectens
ATTTGGCCATCTCTGTAGTGGGAGATACCATAGACATACCGCTCAACTGTACAGATCTTTACAGAATGTGCACATTTTACCATCATGTATTTTTCACTGTTCCTCCTGAGATCTGTACTTTTTTGGCAAATAGCTGAGGATTGAAGTCATCAGGTAATGACAAACACTTGAGTTTAAGACACTGCATCCTTAGGAATATTCACCGTAATGCTAAATGTATCATTCTACAAACTTCCTATGTTTATAACAGGTATATTTAAACTACCACAAATAAACCGAACACTGAAAAGAACTGATAAAAACTAAAACTGGTGAGCAAACCAGGAAACCAAAAGAAAAACAAGAAAAACAAGTGTATTAGCGCTTTCATCCACAAATTTAATGCGTGAACTTCTTCAGAAACACTTGTATAACAACCCAATTCCTTAAATACTGATAATACAGGAAGTGACCTCATAACAATAAAATGTTTGACCAAACACAAAATAATAATAATAATAAATACAATTAATACTAATCTAAGTAAAACCATCAAATCAGATGCACTGTGGTGCAATAAAGCATAAATATAAAAATACATGTAAAAAAAAAATATATATATATATATATATATATATATGTGTGTGTGTATGTAAACACACTTGAATACATATGTGTGTGTATAATGTAAATACATATACATATATAAAGAAAATTGCATGTAATAAAAATAAACTTATCTATACTTTTTAAAGTATAGATAAGTTTATATTTATTTTTGGTATATTTAAAGTCTGTCCCTGTTTATCTCTCCATCATTGTAGGCATTGTCCAGATGTGATCCTCTGAGAGGTTGTGAGGTGGGATCACAGCTCAGGTGCCTGACTCACCTGGGAAAGGACAGCTCATATATGACAACCGCAGGGGTGTGTGTCAAATAGTTGTGACTGTGCCACGACTAGGCCAGTTAATGGGATGCTCCCCATATCTGTGTTACCTGTGATTATGAGTATGACACATATTTGCCTTGTAAAGCTAAGACACCTGTAGAGGGAGTGTGCATAGTAGAGTACAGTTGCAGAAGTGTGTTGAACTGCATGTGATATATTGAATTAATAACATTCAACTGTATGGTGTTCTGCTGGACAATAAGCACATTTGTGACTGATATCTGTAGTCACATACACATATACCTATGTTATGTCCGCCAAACCATTTGCAGGTCTGTGAGCAGTGGCATTGTAACATAATAGCCTACTTATGACTGTTGGACATCTTCCATGTTATCACAGTGATGTCAAACGCTACTGTGCAATCAACGTACTAATGTATAGTGAAGCTATATTAATACAGTATCAATATTTAAGTGCCCTTTGACACCCATTTATGTGTGCCATTGTCCAGTTGTATTGCTGTAACAGTTTGAGAAGTATGCTTGAGCGGCAAGACTGTAACTACAGTGTGCCATACTAACATACAACAGAAATGTATACCAGGTGTCCCCTGAGCAAATGTATGTATGCTTATGTTCATCTGGAAGGCACAAAACTAAATCACATGGGTTTCAATCATTCAGGTACATAGGATGTGCATGTTGAACATGTGTGTAATATCACTATCAGTGCATACAATTTATTTTTTTATTTATTTTGCATTTGTTTACCGGGAAAGTCCGACTGGATATATGTCCATTTAAAGCTGAGGCCTGGGGAGAAAAGCTCTAGAAAGCAGAGTATAAATACATTAGGAACAATAGAAACATTTAGAGATAAATATAATATGCAGTTTTCAGTAGGGTGACAAACATGGATAAAACATAGTAGACAACGTCAAAATCATGCGGCTTCAATTTTAGACAATAATACATGGAGCAAGTCCCTTCAAGAATTCATACACTTATTAGAGTATAAGATTGAAATGCTTAGGGAGAGTTTGCAGGAACAGCGGGTGGTGATTAGTCGGGGTTTAAGCAGAGACACTGCCAATGTGGTTGGAAGTGTAGTTTGAGGATTTTTTTGAACTGGGTTAAGGAGGATTGGTGAGTAAGTTAGGCAGGGTGCGTATTCCAAATTTTGCCTACTGAGTTGGCAAATAGTGAGACCCCAGCTACATTTATGCTCTTAGTTGTTTGTACCAGCAGTTTGTCAGCAGAGCATAGTGTCCTCAGGTTGCTGTATGGTTTGATGATCTTATTTAGTGCTGGTGTTCTTTCGGGTTGATATAGTATTTTGTGGGTTATTATACGTTGGTTGTATCGGAGAAGACTGGGCCACTCTAGCCATCCTAGTTGAGTTAGGTTGACACAATGGTGGGTCCTAGAGGTAGCACCAGTAGCAAATCTAGCAATATGGTTGTAACAACTAGCAAGTTTGGTAAGGGTGGCTTGGTTCAGGTTAGTGAAGAGGAGGGAGGCATAGAGGAGGGGAGATAGTAGGTGGGACTGAGCGATAGTGGTTCTTGCAAAAGGAGTGAGGAAGGGTTTGATCCTGTATAGGGAGCCTAGTTTTTTTGTTGACAGATTTGATGATTTGATTGACATGGATATAATATTTTAGGGCATTATCGACTTTGACGCCCAGGAGTTTTGTGGGAGTATCTGGGGATATAATTGTGCCATTGTTGGAACTTATAGTAAAGAATGGTGAGGAGGATTTGCAGGTGGGGAAAAAGATGAGCAGTTTAGTTGGGATTTAATAGAAGCTGACAGTTTGCAAACCATTTTTCTACATCATTGAAAGTATTCTGGGTTAGGGTTATAAGCTCAGTTGAGGAGGAGGTGGTAAATATTCATAGGTTAGTACTAGGCTAACTGCCCTTGCGAGCCATTTTAAGCCTACCCAATTATCCCTTGTGAGACTCAAACCCTGCAACTCGTGTTTGAAAGGCAAACACCTTAACCATTAAGCCACCCTCCCTATTAAAGTAGAGTCATCCACATATTGGATGCAGGTGGCCTTGGGAGTGATGGTGGGTAGGTCATTGTTAAAGACTGAGAAGAATAGCGGTCCTAGTATGGAGCCTTGGGGGACTCCTAGAGTAATGGGTAGACCTGTGGATAGGGTATTCTGCCATAAAACTGCCTGTTGTCTATCAGACAGGTATGAGTGGAACCATTTAATGGCGCTACTATTCAGTGACAGTTCCTTCAGGGTGCAGAGAAGCAGTTGGTGATTGACCATATCAAAGGCCTTAGAGTGATCTCGGAAGAGTGTTGAGGTAAGTTTGTTATTATTTCGATTGGTGTTGATAGAGTTAGAGAAGGATAGGAGGGCTGATGTGGTGTTGTGGTGTGGCCTAAAACCATGCTGAGAGTTGGCCAGTAGTTTATTTTGGTTGAGATAGTGCATTAATTGGTTGTGGATGCACTTTTCCATAATTTTGGTCAGTGGTGATAGTATGGCTATTGGTCTGAAGTTTGAAAGGTCTAAAGAATTCCCTCCTTTATGAAGATGAATGACATGGGAAACCTTCCAGAGAGAGGGGATAGTGGCTTCAGTCAAGGTGCGGTTTATTATGATCGAGATAGGGTATGCAATGGCATCTGCCCCTTTTTGTAAATATTCTGGTGGGAGGAGGTCAGCTGCCAGGGTAGTGGGCTTTAGTTTGTTAATTAGAGATTGGATGGTCGATATAGTTACAGGTTGGAAGGCAAAAGGGAGTGTGGTAGTGCTTGTAGAGGAGCTTTGAAAGGAGCTGGTGGGGGGTAGTTGGCTAGCTAGTGATTGGATGGTTTTGGTAAAAAAAGTTAATGATGTTAGCAGTTTCCTCTGGAGTTTTAAGGTCACAAGTTGAGGGGGTAGGGGTAAAGGTTTGGCCAGGGTGGAGCAGTTTGTTTATGCCTGCCCAAAGGTTTTGAGGTTTGTTCTGGTGTTTTTGCTGAAGGTGTTGATAGAAGTTTTTTTGTCTAAAAATGTGGCTTTCTTGGTATCATTCCTTAGTTGTCGGAATTTAATATGGTCAAGTGGGTCTTTGGAGGTGTGCCAATTGTCCCATGCTTTATTTCTTGCTATGATTTTGGTTTTGGTTACTTTAGAGAGCCAGGGGGCGGTCTTAGGTTTGGCTCTAAGGATGCAGATAGAAGCGTGGGAATCTAGAATGGTGAGGAATTTAGAATTAAAATAGTCTACAGCATCATCTAGTGGAAGTTCTTTAAGCATGGCCCAATTGCATGCTCTGAGTTTATTCTGAAAGTCAGTGGAGTTAAACTTTTTGTTGTTTCTGATAGATTTATAAAGAACTTGGTGTGGTTATCTACTTTATACTTGATGTAAGTAATTGGTCACTTATATCATCTTGGAGGGTACCCGTGTTATACAGGTCTGGGTGATTGTTGATAAGAATCCAGTCCAGGATACTGCCTTTGTAGTTGGATTTATTTATTCTGGTGGGTGAGGATACAAGTTGGGTTTAGCCGTTAAGGTTTATATGGGTGGTGGGAGATTCAGAGGAACAATTGTTCCAGTCAATATTAACATATCTTAACACCATAGTTTCATGAGGATACGTGTTGGAAAGCCATTGGAGGAAGTCTTCTAGGGTATTTGCATTGTTGCCTGGGGGGATATAAATGCAGGCAATGAATATATATTCACTATTGTTAAGCTGTAGTTTGCTAACTAGGACTTCTGCATTATTGAACAAGGGGGTTGCTGTGTGGCTAGAGTGACATCAATTGTGTTTCTAAACAGAACTGCTACTCCTCCACCTTTCCTAGTGTTTTGGTCTAGTCTAAATGGTGAGATAACCTCATCATTTTTAGTTCCTGGTTTTAGCCAGGTTTCTGTAAGACATAGCACATCAGGTGAGTAGGTGGCTAGAAGGGCATGAAGACTATGGATCTTGTTGTTAATGCTCCTGATGTTTAGGTGATAGGTCAGGAGAGAGTTAGGGGACCTTGCATTTTGCCATATGTTGAAGGTGGTAGTGGGCTGGGAGCTTGTGGGAAGGGTGAGTCCAGGGTTAGGGTGGATATCTCCATCCCTCATCAGAGTAAATTGCACCCTAATTATTAGTTTCAGCACTTTACTTATTATTTTATGATAATGTCTAGTATTGGGGAGATGGTCTGTGGTCTAGTTAGTTGGTGGTTGTTAAAAGTGGAGAGGACAATGTTGTAGTAAGCTAGAGGATGGTCTGCTTCACTCAAGGTGGGAGCAGAGATGGTATGAGATATGGGGTGGTGAAAGCCAAAATAGGGCTGGTTTTCATAGATGGTGAGGAGATGTAGCCCAGGCAATATAACTGAGAGGAACATAATTGGTCTCTTCTTGATAGTAGTGGTACTTGGTAAGGAATGTGGGTGGACAATTAAGGTGGTTGCTGGCAGGAAGGGGTGGTGTATGGAGGTGTGGGTTATCAATGATAGGTGTAGGAGGGAGGAGTGGTTTATTGGGCTTAAATTTAGCAGTAGTGGAGCTGGGTAGGATTTGGGGGTAGGGTGGGGAGCAGAGTGAGCCCAAGCAAAGCGAGGGTGCATGGAGTGGGGCTATACCAAGTTACAAGGATTTCCAGGGTCTGTGAGTATGCAGGCTTAAAGAATACAACTTTACAATGTCTTTACTCAGTTCCTTTTAAAGTGAGGTGCAATTTACTCAATTAACAACAGTTAATTGTTAACAACAATTAACTCAATTAACTCATTACAACAGACAGAAATGTGTACAGTTACTGGTTGTTGCAGTGCCCTGACACTGATATGGGTACTAGAGTAAGCATGATATTCAGCTATTAATCAGAGAAGTGTCCACCTGTGTTATGACCCTCTGTCCATGCCTACCACACCTATATACAGTGGATATCACAAGTGTACACACCCCTGTTAGATTGTCAGGTATGTGTGCTGTATGACCATCAGACACAGAAGATCATTTCATAATGTTTCTCATCTTTATGTGACATCTAACCTGTACAGTTCCATTGAAATACAATCAAAGGTATTTCTAGGAAGGTGACCAACTATTACCAAGTGAAGATGTGCCATGATGTTAGAGTCCAGACCAGGATGGATAAATGCTGTAACCATCTCAAGAGGTGCATACACAACATATCAGTTTAAGGGTGTGCACACTCATTCAACTGGCTTACTGTACTGAGTATTATTTCCATAGCTTTTTCCAGCCTCCTGGTATAAAACGCGGTAAATGCGCGTTAGCGCGATTTAGCGTGATTTAGCACGGAGCTGCCACTGTTGCACACTAGGGCAGCGCTGGTTAAGCAGGTTTAAACTATTCGGGCTACCTAAAGTCCACTCTTCAAATTTTCCCTTAAAACTACCTTCCTCGAACTACACTACTGATCAAATCAGCGTATCCTATAACTAAAAAGATCATCTCTACTTGACTCCAAGTAGACTATTCTCTATCTGTTAAACCTAGCACTTGCTCCTACAGTACGTATTACCTTGATACGGCACTCTTGTCATAGATAGTACCCCAAAAAGGCAACCCCCCATTTCTCGGTCACCCGTCCCGGAATCTTTTTTAAAGTTTTTTGTCTATCCTTCTATTATGTCGAGGGATCAGTTGCTAGTGTCCTCTCCTGCTCAGCTGGTGAACCTGGGAATATTGAGGCAATGTTACAATTGCCTCATGTACACAGACAACCCTCTTCTCCTCCCACAAAACACAAATACATGCGAGAGATGCAACTATACGGCCAAACTGGAGGCTGAGCTCTCTCAACATAGGACTGGCAAGACCAGTCAGGAGGAGAAGGTTACCACACACACTATAGACCCAGTCTCACATACTACCATTACAACCTCAAATCATACACATAAACACACAAAGACATACTCGGAGGCTCTGATCAAAAATCTACCAAAACAGCAGAGGCCACCAAAGCAGACACCCAAACAACCACCACCTCAGAACACGACACCTGCAACACATAGACCTCACAGTCAGAGTGTCAAACAGTCACAGCCCTTAAGGCCAAACACAATGCCAGACACACTAGTCATTGGTGACTCCATAGTCAGACACACTGACGTCCCGCTCACCAGACTGAGTAAGGAGAAGGTCACAGTAAGCTGCCTGTCGGCTAGAATCCGCCACATAACGCAAGCACTCAGGTCTCTCAACAGCAGGTACAAATATGACTCAGACATTGTCCACGCTGGTGTAAACGACCTGAGACGTACCTCCTTGGACTACATGAAAAGAGACATTGAGGAGCTCTCTGATTATGTAGCCCAGGCAGGTATGACCCTGACCTTGAGCAGTATCCTACCTTCACCAAGAATGATGCCACAATACAGAGATAAGATGATCAGCTTTAACAATTGGCTTAAACACTGGTGTCATTCAAAGGGGATCCAGTATCTGTCTGCCTGGGATGACATGCTGGACAAGCCACGCTGCTCGCAAGGGACGGCTTGCATCTGTCACCCTGGGATTCGGATATTGGCAAAGGCTCTTGCCACCCCATAGTGCCTTTTTAGGCAAGGCTCAAATTCTAAACCTACCACCCTAAAACACAAAAAGGAAAAAACTAAGGGTAATGCTGCTCAATGCCAGAAGTCTAAATCTCAAAATGCACGCACTCGAGGCCCTTCTCAGTATGGAGAACATCGATGTCTGTGCTGTGACAGAAACCTGGTTCAAGGCTCCTGAGAGCACCCCAGCGCTATCAGGTTTTACCTCATATCATGCGTTCCGGCCCCAAAATCCGGACAATACCAAGAAAGGAGGGGGTATCCATATTCATCAAGGACACCCACACCTCAAGACTGGTGGCAACGATGCATCGGAGACCATCCAGGTGCAATTAACCATAGGCAAGACTGCTCTGCAAATTGTAGCATGTTACAGGCCACCCTCACAAACTCAGGAACCTCACATGGCCTTCCTGAAAACACTAGAGGGATAAATGTATCACCAAACACCATCATACTAGGTGACTTCAATTACCCTAATATAGACTGGGAACACTACTCAAGCCCAAACACCCTAGCCCAAAAGTTCCTGGAATTCATAAACTCAAATGCCATGGAACAACTAGTCACCATCCCCACAAGAGGAGATAACATACTTGATCTCATCATCATGAACATGGGAGCACAATGTTCAACACGGAAGTATACCCTCACTGGTGAGATCAGATCACAAACTAATCTCGCTGGAGGTCCTCATCCCACCCCACCTGAAATAAAAAGACCACAGTAAAGAACTTCTCAAAAGCCGACTTCACACTTCTAAAGACTAGTGTGGTCTCCTTTAAGGCCCCCGAGCCGGCGGAAAACAGTACTCAAGCCGCTGAATCACTTACAAATGCCTTCTACCAGCACCTGCAGGACTGCCTGGATAAGGCAATCCCAAGCAAAACAAAGACTCTTTGTACCAAAGGCCGTCCAGTCTGGTGGACCCCAGCCATAAACAAACTCTACAACAAAAGGAGGAAGCTACTACAAGATAGAGCAAAATCCTTAAAAGGTAAGACACCCTTGATCACTATAAGTAAAAAACTAAGAGCTCTCATAAAATCATCCAAAGCAAATTTCGAGAGAAAAATAGCTAAAGACTCAAAAGACAATCATAAGGCCTTCTTTAGCTATGTTAGAAACCTAGGAGGAAACTCCCAGATATGCTCAGAACTAGTTCAAAATGATGTGAAGATTACTGATCCTACAGACATTGCCAACATACTGGCTGACAGGCTCAGTGCAAACTTCTCCCCCCCCTCCACCCCAAAAGGAGAGATATCTATACCAAATGATTGCAGCCCCCCAAACATCTCCAGCGCCCAAGTGAGAACTGCTCGCTCCAAAGCAAATAACACAGCATCCATGGGACCTGATGGTGTCCCCGGCTGTGTGCTCCATGAACTCAATGAGGAATTAAACCCACAGCTAGGACAGCTGTTTAATCAAAGTCTTACCTCTGGATACATACCCAGGGAGTGGCGCACTGCAACTGTGGTCCCACTTCACAAAGGCGGTGCCTCCACCGACCCTGGAAATTACTGGCCCATTAGCTTGACAAGCCTTATCTGCAAAGCCATGGAGAGGATCATAATGGACCTCATAAATAAAGACATAGGGAATTTGCAGACTTTGGATCCAACCCAGTTTGGCTTTGTCAAAGGCAGATCATGCCTTTTAAACTTGGTTGACTTTTCAAAACAGTCACCAAAGCCATTGATGAGGAAAGGCAGTCCATACAGCCTACCTCGATCTGGCTAAGGCCTTGATACAATACCCCACTCGGGTATCATTGAAAAACTCATCAGCTTAAATGTTAACCCATACATCACAAGATGGGTTGCAAACTGGCTGAGTGACAGAACCCACAGGGTCAGAGTTGCTGGCGCCATGTCAGACTCAAAGCCTGTCACAAGTGGTGTCCCACAGGGCTCAGTCCTGGGCCCACTCTTGTTTGGCATCTACTTTTCCGAAGTACAAGCAAACACAGGAGGGTTATGGCTGACAAAGTTTGCAGATGACTGCAAACTGGCCATAGTAGAAAACACATCTGACACAGATATCCTTCAGAAGGGTCTCACAGAAATGGATAACTGGTGCCAGAGCCACGGCCTAAAGTTAAATGCCAAAAAATGCATAGTCATACCCTTGGAAAAACAAGGTTACCCCTAGCTACCAAATAGGTGGCAATCCACTGAGCACAGAAGAAGTTATCAGGGACCTGGGGACCCAGGTTGATAGTAGTCTGTCATTCGACAACCATGTAGCTAAAGTAGTTAGGAAGGCCTTCTACATTGCCCACCTTATCATGAAGGGATTCTCATCTAGATCAAGGAGGTCATAGTCTCCCTTTACTCATCACTCATCAGACCAATGATTGAGTACAATGCCCCATTCGGAATGTATCTGACCCGACACTTGCAGCAGCTGGAGAGGCCACAAAAGTTCCTCACCAAAAGGATAAAGGGTCTCAAAAATCTGTCCTATGCTGCCCGACTGAAAGAACTCCAGCTCTATCCAGTCGCCACGCTTGCTCAGAGGTGACCTTTGCCTAACATACAAGGCCATGTCAAACCCAGATTTGATGAATATGCTTCACCTCAAAAATCTAGATCCATCAGAGCCACAAGGCGGGAGACTTAAACCTCGACACAGCTATTAATAGGACGTGCTGGAGGGATAGATTCATCACCCAAAGACTCCCTATGCTGTGGAACAAAATCCCGGTACATGTGAGGCAGAGCACCTCGCTGGCCTTGTTCAAGAGAAATCTTGACCAATGGATGGGAGATCGCAGATATACCCCAGGGATTACCTCAGTGTCACTGCTCGACAGAGGCACAGCAAAATAATGGGTATAGTTCCCCATACTAAAGGGGTGGCGTAAGCCACAAAACGATGGGCTAGGCTTGTAAATGCCCTCGGGCAGATAGCCTAGTATGAACCTATGAACCTATAACCTATGAACCATATGTTTTCACAGACCTAATTGTTATGTTTTCAATTGAATTGTACAGGCCACAGGTCACACTACAGGTGGGATTTGTTATGGAATGAGTTATTGTGGTGTCATGTTCCAATTGCACAAATACCAAGCAGTGTATCAGGGGTGTGTACCCTTTATATCCAATGTAGCTATATGGATACAGCAGTACCTGATCTGTATATCCAGCTTCCACCAAGGTAGAGTAATCCCCTTTGGTGGACAGCAGCAATACACAAACCACATAATAGGTTGCTACATTGGCTGTACAGGGACACATAGGTGCAGGCAACAACTTTGAAGCAAGTCCACCTATATATGAGCAACCAAGTAATTTCACAGGTCTTGTCCTGTACGGCTGACTATAACAATGTATCAGACATATCCACACCACCAAGGACAATGGCAACCGTGTCTCCACATATGTTGTAAGTCTCAGATGAAACAAAACAATTCACCCTGTACTGGAGGTAAAGAACACCTCATACACACACGCATGGAATATAGGCAACCTGCATCACACAGATTAGGTGGGAATATTGGCACCCTGTCCACCCCAGTTGTATGGAGATATGCACATCAACTACACTCCTCCCATCAGCAATGGTGAGCATATACATATTGCCTACTGATGGCAACAATGGCCTATCTCATGGGGTATAATAGTATCAGTATTTGCCTTCTACATGAACTCAGGCATGTGCTCAGAGCTTCATCACACCACAGTCAAACACAGACCTGCCAAAATACACACACCATCCACATGGAAGTTGGCCACTGTCAACCCTCTACACAGAAATGAATGGAGGATAGAGGATTATGCAATCAAGTGCCCAACATTTTGGGAATAAGATAGCTCAGGAACAGGTGTGTAATGCAAGCTGCTATAGCCATGATAGCTTGGAGGGTTCCACTGCAGTCTGGATTATTTACAAGTAATATCCACTGTTGATGTGCATTTTGACAACCGTATGAGGTCCTGTGACCTTTTCCTGTTTATGTCTTCCAGGTAACATGCAGAGTGCTCACCTACCAACATTCTCTGTTGGGGAAACAGACATCATCACCCTATATGTGATTGGACATTATGCCCTGTCATGTGAAAGGAGAGCAGAAGATGTGCTGGAGAGGACTGCCCTGTGGAACAGTGTCGTCCACAGGGTAAATGATGCTGGCCTGCACAGCAGAACTTATGAGCATGTGCATCGGGCCACTGACCTCAAATGCCATGCCCATCAATGGGCTGCTGCTGTATTGAGGGACCAGATAGCCACAGGTGGGGGCCCAGCAATCCAGCCCCCACTGACACCCACTGAGGAGCTCCTCACCACACTTGGGCCAAATGCCAAACTCACAAGCATGACACTGGGGGAACATTGTGGAGGTGGGTTTCACACACACAGTGGATGAGGAGTGGGCAGGTAAGGGCCCAGTAGGGATTAGTACATTAATGCATCAGACATACATGTATCTGTATTGTATCAACATGCATGTGTCAGGTCCGATTTCAGTTGTGGATGGGTTTTGTTAATGCACAGAGGTGCAGATCTATGGTGAGGACAGGACATTGTGTGTTATTGCAATTAATATTGTAGATGTGCAGACATGCTGCATCCATCCTATACCAAGGCCACATGTGCATCTGCTGACAATAATTCCCTCTCAGAACTACCTAGGAGCATCTGGTCTGCATATGGGACAACAGCCTGAAGCTGGTGAGTATTACATTGTTCTGTTGCTGCCTGGCAATATCCCAGGCATGTGAAGTGCATGCAATTTACCATGCACACAAACATCAGTAATAGCTATATTGCTTTATGTAATAGCAATATTGCTTGTTGTGCATGTTCACTTGTGCTGGGGTTAACTGTACTGCATCACAGTGGTCACCACTGGGGCCTATCTGATGTGAATTCAACATTCCTGTAGCATACCTCACAACTTGTCAGTGCCAAGACGTCTGGACAGAGGCCAGCAAATTGTGCTTGACAAACAGCCTAAGTTAAGGTCATGCATGACACATTACTGGTATACAGTGGATATAAATTGTGTACTCACCCCCTTAAGATGCAAGGTGTTCCTGTTACATACTAATTAGGACCACAATATGACAGTCCACACCTCTTCCAGCCTTTAATGCGACCCATAACAGGTACAGTTCACTTGTAAAACCAAGCATCTGTACTCATGTATTGCACCTACAAGGCAGGCCACCTGTGAGGGTGGCAGATGTCATATCAGCATGATATTTCAGTCAGGTATGATACCTCATGCTGCCATATGTGTCAGTACACTCACTGTGGCCTATTTAGCTATAATATCACATAGGGATTGTTAAGGCACATAGACCACGATCGACCACGTATAGTTTTCAAACATATGGATATTCCAGACACATCTGTACAGAGGACTGTACAATGGCTTAACCTGCTGCATGTGAGGCAGATGCTATTACCACACTATATAAAGTAATGGCAGCAGGAGGTGGTCACCAGCCATGTATGGTATACACATCAAATGGTATAAGCCACACATGATATGATCCTCACACACACACACAAACAGTTCAGCATTAGGATTATAACTCCTGCCTATCTAGGCATTCCTACTATAGTGCTATGCAGTTATCAGACATGCCACAGAGCTTATACATTTCCACCTCTTACAAAGGTACTTCTAATGTGGATGACATCAACAGGTCTACTAAATTGGAATGAAGGGAAGTGTAAAGGGTAGTATACAGGTCAAAATGGTATGAGCCAGACAGTACATGATTCACACACATACATACATATGCTTGCCAACATTGGGATTAGAACTCCTGCCTATTTAGGTATTCCTACTATAGTATATACGCAGTTATCAGACATGCCACAGAGCTTATACATTTCCACCTCTTCCAAAGGTACTTCTAAGGTAGAGAACATCAACAGGTCTACTAAATTGGAGTGAAGGGAAGTGTAAAGAGTAGTACGCAGGTCAAAAATGGTATGAGCCAGACAGTACATGATTCACACACACATACATACACACACTTGCCAGTATTAGAATTAGAACTCCTGCTTATATGTAGGTATTCCTACTATAGTGCAATGCAGTTAGACACACCACAGAACTTATACATTTCCACTTCTTCCAAAGGTACGTCTAACGTGGATGACATCAACAGGTCTACTGAACTGGAGTGAAGGGAAGTGTAAAGAGTAGTACACATGTCAAAAATGGTATGAGCCAGAAAGTACATGATTCACACACATACATACACACTTGCCAGTACTGGGATTAGAACTCTTGCCTATCTCGGTATGTCTATTATATTGTTATGCAATTATCGCATGCGCTACAGAGCTTTCTAAACTTTTACATGACCAAAGCTGCTGATAACTGCACAGCTGTGGTAAAGTATTACATGTGGCAGAAAGTCTGCCTTCTGTACCACCCATACATCATGTTAGTTCTTTCTGTCTTGCACTTCAGCTAGCATTATGGCTTACTACTTCACCAGGTTATTGTATCAAGAAGTGTGGCATACCTGCGAGCCATCAGCAGTACTCGTTAATCACAGATCCTGCCCCAGTACTTACTAGTTATGTCCACCCCTCCTGGCATGTTTGAAGGGTGATTATCTGTGCTTTCACCCATTAACCTGGTGCACTTGTCCATTCTGGGGCACTGTTGCAACTGCCACATGTACACAGATAACCCTTCCTCTATACTCCAAACACTCAGACCTGTGAGAGTTACCCATATATCACCCAATGTGGACATATGCACTCTCCAGCAAAGACTGGACTAGCAGGTCAAGAGGATAAGATCAACACCTGCACCACACCATGTGGAACGCGTAGCTCATCATGACACCCACTTTGACAGCCATGACATACAGTGAAAAGCCACATACCCACCTTCCCAGAGGCACTCACTGTACATCTACCCAAACAGCACCGACCAGCAAGGCAGACACCCACTCAGACACCATGACATGGCACATGCCAGGGGACACATATTTAACTACAGACTGTACCCACAACCTAAGCCCCTAAGGCTAACCACCTTATGCAATACAGTGATCATGGTTAACTTAATACTGAGGCACACACATCCCACTCACTAAGTTGAATATGGAGCAGGTAACACAATCATCAATAATGTCAATAATGTCAATCACATGCCAGCATCTAACATGACACAGCCAGTCATGTCACTCCACAACAACTACAGGTATCACTCTGTATCCATGTGGGTGTGAATGACTTGGGATACACCTGCCTGGACTACATGACAGAAGACATGGTTGAACTCTCTGATTATGCAGTCCAGGCAGGTGTGACAGTAGCTCTGGGCAGTGTACCACTGTCACCCAGAATGATGCTGCGGTGCTATCAACAGATGGTTGACTGCAACATTGGCTTATGTGTTACATGTCATTCTCAGGGGATCCAGAACCTCTCTGCTTGAGATTACATGATTGATAGAACCCAATGACTTCCCACAGATGTCCTACATCTATCACTGCTGGGTTGCCAGGTACTGGCTAAGTGTCTTTGTCACCCCTATGGTGCCTTATTAGGCAGTGCTCCAAATGTTATTACTACTATAACAGCTACACATGTATGCAATCTTAGGGTCATGCTTCTCAACAGTGAACATTTAACTGTAAGGATGCAGTCACTCATAGCAGTTGTTGGAGTGGAGGACACATGTCTGCTGTAATGGGGAGGTGGTTCACAGCAGCAGACAACAGACCTTCAGTATCAGGCTATGATGCATTCCACAGCTGTCAGCCACCAAACATGGACCACACCACACCTCCACAGGTGTTGTTGTCTCCATATTCATTATGGATAGGAACACCTTCAGATTAGTATCCCATCATAATGCATTGAAGATACTTCTGGTACAACTGCCTTGGCGTAATAGTGCAATCCAGACCATAGCCTGCTATGGGTCCACATCTATGTCCCTAGACTGTCAATGCACATTCCTCAATACCCTGCCATCTATGATGGTCCAACGCAACACTGACATAGTATGAGTCTTTAACTACCTCATCATCACCTGGGGAATATAGCCAAGCACCAGTACAGTGGCCCAACACTTCTGGGATTCATTATTTTTATTGCCCTAGAGCAGCTCATACTGACCCCTAGTCAAAGATGCAACAACCTTGACCTGTGTTGACCACTTAAATATGGGACTATTGCTCATCCCCAGATGTCAATCCCTGCATGGTGAGATTCACACAGGTTGTACTCAACATGGAACTCAACATGTCAGCCACACCACCCACAAAGACAGCCACCTGGCAAAACCTCTCCAAAGCTGACTTTGCAGCCATGGAAACAAGGGTTGATGTCTGCACCCATGGCAATAGGACATAGCTGCATGACTGTGGAATCATACACATAGGCACTGTACAAACAGGTACATGAATGCATGGTAGTAGCCAGAGCCAACAGAATCCAGACACTGTCCTTCAAACACTGGGAGACAATGTGATGGTCCCCCTGCCATTACTAAAGTGTACATCAGAAGGAGGACACTGTTGCAGGAAAAGGTGGTGTCCCATGACTGTTGAACTCCCTTATTAGCCTCAAACACAACTTTGGATCCCTCATGGAATCCCCGACAGGCATATATGGCAGCAGAGATCCAGCAGACACTGACGACAGTCACAACAGCCTTTGATAGTTACATCAACAACCTCCACAGCATTAAACACAAGTGCTGTGAGTTACTGCACAAAGCTAATACCTATCCTGAGACAACAGTTATTGACCACAGTCTTGGCAATGCATTCAGTGCCAGCTTTACCCCTCTCTCCCCCCACAAGTGAAGTGCTGAATGAATGTGTTCTCACATGCTGTATCCCATTTCCATTCTAGGCATCTGTGTGTCACCAGGCTGTGGCCCTGCAGCAAGGCCACAGGGTATGGCAGTGTGGTGACACAGCCACCATGTCATAGGCAGGGTACAGTATGTGCATGGTAATCCCCGGTCTGTAACACAGTAATTGCATATGCCTCATAGATTATAGGGCTGAGGGTTGTACATAGGTACATGTGGATGTACATCTGTTGTAGAATGGAGAATGATACATGTTCTGGTTTGGGCATACCTCCGATTGCTAATACCACAGCCACAGGGGATATTCATCAACCAAACACCCTGGCATTACTATTCACACACACACACACACACACACACACACACACACACACACACACACACACACACACACACACACACACACACACACACACACACACGCACACATTTGCCTGTACTGAGTTCCATATGTTCATTGCTTCATAGGTGTGTAGTAGGGGAGTGGGCCTGAAGGCTCTACATGGCTAGCCCAAGGGAATACCCTGGCATCAGGCCACATAACAATAGTTCCCCAGGGTGGCTCAGGAGTATAGTCACTGGAGTGGTCCCCAGGGGTGAGTATTGTATTCCCCATCCACTCATCCAGGTTTCTATTGTGGAAGGCCAGTGATGTGTACTGCTTCCCATGTATGTGTATGTGATCTATATTCCATAACATGGATAGTGTCTAGGTTGTGCACATGTCCCACATGCATGTTCCTTGACATCTGGAAGTGTGCTTGAGGTCTCTGGGGCATGTTGTGTGCACAGATTGGTATCTTCTGATGTAGCATTCCTGACCTCATTTGGTGAGACCTGGCTATGTAACTGAGGTAGTGATTGCACCTACATTGACAGTATGATACAGGTATTCAGTGGAGTTAGTGGCATCTGTCCATACAGGTCTTGGTATTCCCTTTGTGGGGTACGTTTGCAGATTCTACAGTTGTTGCAGGTGTCCAGTGGGGAACGTGGCAAAAGGGCCACTGTACACATTGATTGGGCTACTGAGGGGATGGAAGAGGGTGCCATGTGCTTTTACTTGCTGGACAACATACAGTCAGGAGATGTAACACATAAAAGTACTTTCTGATGTCAGTGGCACTGTTGTGGTCAACAGGCATGTAGTCCACTGCAATCACACATTGGGTACTATCTATGAGGCAATATGCAGTGGTTTTTGCCTAGCCAAGTGTGTTTGTGTATGATACGTGGTGGAGAGTGGTCTCTGAGTAATAGAAGGGTTGCCTATATTGTTCACTAATCCATACTGTCACAGAGTCATTGCACATGGCACTAGACATTTAGGGCTGTGGATTGTCTACACCAACTTTTACGGTGTTTGACAACTGTTGGCCTTATAATGTGGACACTGGGACATATGCTAGGTCCTCAATATAATAATTTAGCAAAACCCACCCCCCAATGGATTCTGTTATTACACAATCGCACCAACCCCCACACAGGATACTGATGACAGACACACACAAATACACACATTTGCCAGTTCTGAGTTTCAAACCCCTACATAGCTATGTATTGCTACTACAGTGTTCCGCATTTATCGCATGCATCACGGAGCTTATAGGTTAGCTGTTGTCCCAAGGTACTTCTAAGGTGAGGAACATCACCAGCCCTTGTAAATACTGGTATTGGGCGATGTAGTGGGTGAGAGATTCCAAAAAATATTTTACCCCACACACACATTTACATTTGCCAGGGGTGAAGTTCAAACCTCTATCTATCTTTTTGGACCATTATGTTACACATTTACCACATGCAGCATGACCTTACATGGTTTAGGGTTGCCAACAGGTACTTCTAAGGTGGAAGATATCTGTAGTACTGCTAAAGTCAGGCACTGAAATGTGTACTGGGTGTAAATGGAGCCAAAGGTACGGACATACATATGTAGACACACAAACACTTGCCAGGGATAAGATTCAAACCCATACCTATGTAGTTATTGCTACTACATTGTTCCGCATTTATCACATGCACCATGGAGCTTACATGTTGGAGAGTAGTGCAAAGGTATCTTTGAAGGTGAGTGACATCACCAGCAGTGCTAAAGGAGGGGTAAGGGAAGTGTTGTAAGTGTGAATCATCACAAAATCAGGTCTTTACAAGGATACACACACTCTCTTACACAAACACTCACATTTCCACTGTTAGAACTCCTATCTAACTAGTTTGCTACACAATAGTATTACATAGTTATCGCAAGCGCCACAGAGCTTATTTGTTGGAGAGCTGTCCAAAGGTATCTTTGAAGGTGAGTGACATCAGCAGCAGTGCTAAAGGAGGGGTAAGGGAGGTTTAGTGAGTGTGAATGGCCTCAACCACATTCATCTAGAAACACACACAGACACTTACACACAACTTTACATTTGACAGGACTGAGATTACAACTGCTACATGGATACCTATTTGTACTGTAATGTTACACAGTTATCACAAGCACAGCTGACACTATAGGGCTGAAGGCTAATCAAAGGCATTTCTACAGAGAATGACATCAGCACATCACATGATATAGGCCAATGGGATGTGTAGTGGGTGGGATAGGGCTCATAATGGGATTCTCTCTTTCGATGTCTGTCTTTCTCTTCCCCATGTCTCTGTGTGTGTGTATGTTTGACATATTATATTATGTTGGCCTTAGATATGTGTGTATATTCCTATCCAATGTGTGTGTATGAAGTATCAATGGTGTACAGTTTGGTGTGTGTGTACAGACAGCTGTGAATAACCGATATCTGTAGTCCACTGTGTTGTGAGACACGAGCTTCATTTCTCTAAGTGTAGGAGCATGCCCAGTATGACCTTCTATATTGAGTATGTGCATCTATTCCAGGGAGGAGTGGACTCCAGTTCAGGGTTTTGTGTGCTACAGCTACACCTAGCAAACTGTTTCTGCAGGATATCTGTAGATAGGTTGCCAATATGGAGACACAATGGGCTTAACATACAGAGGATACTGTAACTATTGCTGTCTGTGCTGCTTGTGTGACAAGTTTGGTTGTAGCATAGATATTCTGACATATGTACTGTTTTACACTGCGATGTGTCATGTCATCAACTACTGACAGTTATCATTCTTTGCTCACAGTTATTTACCGAGAAATACAAGATGAATGAAGCTGAGACCAATAATCTGAGGCATATAGCCTATACATTCTGGCACACACCTGCCATTGTGGAGGGGTAGCTACAGGCAATAGACTACAGGTTCTGTGTAAATGGTGTAGCACCTTGTTAGTATGCTGGCTGGGGTTCCCCTCCTTGTGCTTTTCTCAACTTCATGGAATGGCCATATCCTGCTGGGGCCATACATCTCAGCTGTACAGATACACCCAGGTTATCCAGAGGCAGGACTCATATATCTGGTTAGTTTACCTTCACATTGTGGTTTACAAGTGGTTTTGTGACTATACATTCATGGGCTTGCAGTTGTGTGTAGTATAGGTGGACATTAGAGTTTCAGACTTCACACACTCCATGACATCCATGCTTCTGCACCCCCCCCCAAATGTTATTCTCTCCTCCACCTAGCATTATGTAAGCAATATCTCAGAGGTATCCCTATAGTTGGGCCTTTATCCAAGTAGTATTTATGGCCTGATCTACAGTCCTTGCAGTAGGACATGGGGAGGCATGCTACTGGCATTTATCAACATGGCTTTGCATTTGTTTTCTGTTTACTGTGTTATGTTGTTAGTTGGGACTCCCTGACATTCCTTACATTGGTATTATGGGTGAGACAAGGGCCTTTGCCAGAGGACTGTAGGCCATTTGAGAGTGCTGCAGGTCATCTGTTCCTGCATTTCTACATGGGATTGTTGGGGGGGGGGGTTGCACCCCTGCAGACTTTAACATTTGAAATGACTGTACTGGTATTTCAGTTACTCTGTTGGCTTCCATTTCCTATTGTATTGTGACCTGTCATGTCGACAGGAGGCATATCAGTAGAGTACAAATGTTAGAGCTTAATGGCATATCTTTCAGTTTCAGACTTCTTACCCTTCAGAACTGGAATGCAACTGCCAGACCTGTTGTAGAATGTCTGTGTAGGTCTGGTGAGGGGGCTGTTCACCACTACCATCATTTGGGGGCCTTAGCCCAGCCTTTCTTCATGGTCATCTACACCTGTCCTGCTGGGTGAGGCTGGTGGTGGATATGTGACCCTCAATGACATCCATGTGTGTGACCTATTGACACCCAAAGTTCTTTGGGTCATCGCATGTACTGCAGTGGGGGATGTCACCTTTGTTTTGCTGCCTAGTATGTTGACACCAGTATTTGTTATGAATTTCCTGCTGTCCCATATAGCTGTCTGCTGCTATCCCATTCAGCCACCCAATTCCCTTGCATGCTTGCATCCATATCATACATACAAGTATGAGAACATACTGCTCCATTCAGTAATTGATAGGTAGAGTGACTTACCTTATTGCTGGGCCAGTATTGAGGACAGTGTTGGAGGGCTGACTATGTTGGATGCACATAGTACATTCCCTGTACATGGTACAGCTCAGGTAGTGTCATGTTTGGCATCCCTTTTACTGTATGTGTGAGTCAGAGAGAGGTATCAGTCCCTGGGTGTGTGCTATGTGTTGCCTCTTTGCCAAGGCCTGGGCATATTGTGCCTGCCTCCTTCTGCCTACAGGGGCAGACTCAGGATGTTCCTCCTCCGAGTCCCTCTGTGCCTGTGCTGGTCTTGGCAATGGTGGGGGGGCTCTGTGGCCCTGCCCCGTGCTGTTCCTGCTGCAGCTGTTTCCGCAGGATCATATTGTGTAACATGGCACATGCTATGAACATTTGTAAACATGTAGCTGGAGAGTACTGCAAGGCTCCACCGGATATGTCAAGGCAGTGGAACTGTGACTTGAGCATCCCAAACACATGCTCTACAATGATCCTGGTTTGTGTGTGTGCCTCACTATGGTGTTCTTGTTCATGTGGGTGTGTGTGCCTCACTATGGTGTTCTTGTTCATGTGGGTGTGTGTGCATTTCTGATGGGTGTCATCAGCCACGGCTCCAGTGCATAGCCAGCATACCCCACTAGATGGCCATATGGGATGTCCCCCCTGGCAAATGCCTGATACAGCTGTGAACAATGCCAGATGTGGGAATCGTGATAGCTTCCAGGGCTGCCAGCACACACATTCATGATAATGCCCTGGGCATCGCACACAACCTGGCAGTTGATGGAGGGGAAGCCTTTGCGGTTTATGTAGACCCTGCCCCACCACTCACCGGGTGGTGCTTTTATATGGATGTGCGTGCAGTCTATAGCACCAACTACCTCAAGATATTCTGCTATATGGTGGAAGAGATGCATACATGTGGTCAGTGCCTCACTGGCGGTGGAGAAATATATGTGCTCATTGGCATGTTGTGTCATGGCCTCCAGGAACTGGTGGAGTACCCTGGATGATGATGCCTGTGAGAACCCCATGATATCCCCAGTTGGTCTTTGGAAGATACCTGTGGCTAGTATTCTTAAGCCTAGACATACTTTGGTATCCACTGGGATGGGTTCCCCTCTATTAGTTCTACATGTAAGGCGTGGCTGGCAAAGCCCAACAGTTTGCTGTAGAATGTCCCTCTCCACCGTATAGTGCTCTACTATCTCCAGCTCATGTAGGCCATGGTAGGTTACCCTGGGCCTGTACACTCTTATCCTCCTTCTCACTGTGGATCATTTGTCAGCATTGTGTCCTCACCATCCCCAGTCTCTAGCACATATTGATGGAGTAAAGCAGCAGCAGCCTCTAACATTTTTAGTTAGTTTTGCCAGTTAAAAATCCCCTGTCTGTGTACACCGGTGGTGTAGAGTTTGTGGGAAAAAACAGCCTGTAGGGTGTTTGCATAGTTTATATTAGTGTGCTGGGCTGCTGCATGTGTAATTGGCTGATTCTGATACATTCCACCTGCCAGTTATGCTAGCTCTCCTTGATTGCCTTCCTACTGCTGTTTCCCCTTCCCAGTTCCTTCCTATTTAAGCCCGAGGCATGCCACGCATACCCAGTGCTCAAATGTAAACAGTGCTGCCATTTCCTCTTTTTTTTTCTATTTTTTGTTTAAAACCCGGTACATGGCGCGCACACCCATTTAAGCTATGTACACAGTGCTCAGGCACATCTGACATATCCCCTTCCTTAGCTGTGCTTAGCTAAGGGCAAACATGGGCCACAGAGCTTCAGTGAGCTTACAGCAAGCATGAAACACCCACTTATGAAATCATTCAGCTCTTTTGCTTGCACTGTTGTATTGCTGCACCTACACGGTTAGGTACAAGCTGACACTTTGAGGAAATCTGTGATTCAGTTTAACTCCCCTCATTTGCATACCCCAGTGTGTAAGTCATTAGTTACTGCACTTAGACAGACCCTTTCCCCTTGACAAACAGTGCTCCCGGGTATTGTTTACATTCTGCATGCCATTGACTATAATGGCAAAATGCAGAATTATCTTAAAATTGACTTTTCTCATTTTTTTTTTTATTTTCGGCATGATCTCGTTTACGTGCCACTACCCTAAGCTTAAACGACCATGATCAGACAAAAAAGTTTAATTTTATAAAACAAATAAACTGTTATTAATGCCAATGGCCATTGGCATGTGTGTTTGACTGTAATACATGCTTTCCACGAGCTGTCCTGCCTCTGTTTGCTCAGATGCAGAAATGTATTCAGTTACTAACTGAATACATTTCTGCTCTGACACTGTTCCTGCACAGAGGCTGGCCAGCTTTGTGGTTCTCAAAATCACCTCATTTGCATGGTTTTTACCAGCAAATGAGGTGATTTTCATTCCGCACGGCTTTCTGTGCAGGAACAGTGTAGGACCACTCATGCATGTGAAAACGTCACTTTCCTGGATCGCTCAGCATCCATTTTCCATGCAGGAGCTCCTACACTATTCCTGCACAGAAACTGGTCGTCCGTAAATCCCGGAGAATATTAAACTAAATGGGTATGTTGAGGCCCAATCAAAAGTAAGCTGCTGTTATTTAAATGCGAATTAAATGGTCAATGTCGGGTGAAGTTTAATATTATGTCAAATGAAAGCGCTAACAGTCATTGAATTTTAAAAATCATTAATTATTAAAAACAATCAGAGTCATTTGGAATTATCATCTGAGACGTATTTTGTTTGGTATATAAAGAGCATACGGAGCCATTTCTCATAGCTGAAAGTGATTGTTTAATTTGTTTTTTCCATTGCTTTGTTCAGTTATCTGGTAATATACTATAATATACTGAATTTTTTAAGTACTGACACAGTTAAGTGATGGCCTTTACATACTGCGGCTAATCTGATCTGTTGCAATCTGCTGTTATACTAATCACTTTCTAGTTTACTCAGAGCATGTATAATGTCTGTAGGTTTGGACCTCTGTCCTCCCATTTTCTCTGGTTATGTCCAGCTTCCTTGTAGTAACAGATTACAGTGTTATTACAGTTGTGGGACTCCTACCATACAAGTAACTCACATGCAAAAGTTGTAAGTGTGGCCAGCTTCGAACCATCAACACCATCAACCATGCTAATGTCCTTAGCCCAGTGAGCCACACCAGCTTCTAGAAAGTGAGGTTTAATTCCTCACACTAGAAACAGCATACAGACATACACTGTGACCCCCTGCATTTTGTGGAAAATACAACATGTGGCCATGTTCTTTGTGACAGCCCTGGAATTGTGTGGTCTGCTGATATGTTCTTGCAAACATACTGTTACTGCAGTTGTATGGGAACATTGATATTTTGGGGACAGGGGACTCTGGCATTAATAGTCCTGCGCCTGTCCTATGACCCCACTGTTTGGCTTTTCCCTTGCATAGTGCAGTGGGTATTTCAGCCACGTGGCCTAATGCATTGTATGGGGCACCCAGTTTTATACAGAGTACCTGTTGTCCCAAGTAGCTGTTAGTTGTCTGCAAGTAGGCAAACGAGATGAGCTGGACACAGGGAGAACACCAACAGAACTCAGCCAAATATGTAGAATGTTATTAAACCACCATAAACCTATACAAACTGAAGTAACATTAAATGCTTAACTTCAGTCACTGCGTTTTTCATTCTCAATGGAACTTCATCAGGCAAATGAACTACACCCCCATTGTATTTAATACATATACACACTCAACCATCAATTAACCAATGTATTTAAAGCTATATGGACTAAAAAAGTTTTAAAAGTACACATAAAAATGTATCTACATAAGAATCATGATGATAAAACATGTGAACCTATGAGGTAAAAATCTTCCTAGAAAATATAAATGGCTCTTTTATGTATGTCTTTTTGTACCATACCAAGAAAATAGATATAGGAGACCAACCAAGGCAAACATATACAGGCCCATTGATGGACCTTTAACATAAAGAAACTAGACTTGGGAAATATTAAAATAAAATATATGTTACCACTCAATATGTATACTAAAATGAATGCTAAAGTGTATAAAGTGCAGTGCAAAACTGAGAAATCTAACAGATACAATAAAAACAAAAGATTAAAAAATTAAATTAGTCTTGCTCTTAACTTCAACACTGGAGCCAGGGACATATGTTCATTAAGTCCTGGCATCATGCAAGCTTCCGACACTACCTGCCAGTAAAGTTCTCTAAATTCGATTCTAGCTTCCCACTTACCCCCTTTGATGTCATATGGAAATTTTTCTAAGATGAAGAATCTAAAACAAGCTTCATTACAACTTAAAAGTGCTGTGGGTGAACTTACTTTGGTCATTCAAATGTTAAATAGAAATTTAACGCAGTTCCTGACCCAGAGCCAAACAGTTTCTTTGCCTGGTAACCAAGAGGGAGTGGTTTTGCATGATGATGTGAAAATGGGAGCCAGTGGAAGTTTACATGAGGCAGAATAGATGGAAAGAGTTGGTAATGAAGAAACCAGCAACGTGGCATCCCCAGAAGGGCTTCCACAGATATTTAATTCACCAGGTAGTAAGAATTCAGTCATTTCATTGGATTTATACAGCATGCAGGTAACTTTCATAATGATAATAACTGTACTGTTGATAAAATCAACGCAGCTGTTAAAGATTTTAAATGGCAGGACTGTCTCACTAAAAATGACTTTACTATTGATAAATATAGTGATGATGTTTCAGATCATAAAAACTTATGATTTTAATGTAAATTTGTTGAATGATTATATGTTTAAATATAAAATGTTGGATTTGGATAACAAATATTTGATGCAATGTGTACAAATAGGGTTAGTCCCGAAAGGGCTTAGGGTATGTAAGTACCCAAATAATATTAGAGTAGGATTGGACAGTTATAAGGAATTGTTGAAAGTTTTTGATAACTGTGGCTTTTCTATTATGAAAATAATTATAAAAGGAAATGAAAAGGAGATGCAAGAATTATTTAAGAAAATAGAGGAGACCAACAATAAAATTATGAGGGACTTTTTGTTTACAGTGGAGGAGGAAAGATTGAAATAGTTCAATGTTATGAAAAAGATTGATGAAAAATGTGCTCAGGTAGTTCAAAGAAAGAATAGAAAAATTGAAAGGGATAGGACAGAATACAACAAAAATAGAAGCTACCCTAAACCTAGAGCTAGTTTTGATAGGCTTTGGCAGCCTAGGCAGGAGGAATATGATGAAGCCCATGAAACCTAATTATGAGGGAAGGAGAAAAGATAGTGACCAAGAAGAAGGGGCATCTAGAAGGAATTTTAATGAAAATGATGAATTTCATTCAGCATTTGAGGACGCTTTAGAGTTTCCCTATCTGAGGAGACTGGCGAGGACAAAGCACAGACAACTGGGGCAGTATCCTTACAATGGGAGGAGGAAGTAGTTAGCAGTAGTCCTCATACAGGAATCTCACAAGATGGTATTATTTTTACATTTGAGAACTATAATATTTTTAATTATAGTAGTCTGGAAATTGATGAAATCTACTTCCAGTTATTTATGAAGGGGTGGAAATTTGTTCCTAACTACAAAAATAACATCAGTAAAACAGTCATAGATAACTGTTTGTTAGGAAGAAAAATTTGGAAGTTATGTTTGACAGCAAGGAAAGAAATACCGAACCCAATGGAAATTTTACAAAACATAGTATGTTTAACCCTCCTGTGCATCCACAATTAAGGAATTTTGAGCAAGTGGTAGAAAGGGAATTACGTGATACACTAAGTAAATCTAAGGTTTACACCAATTTATCTTATAAGGAAAGACAGTTACTGAAAGAGTTGAGTTTGAACAAAAATATAAGACTCTCTAAGCCAGACAAAGGTGGTGGCATGATTATCATGGATAATATTTTGTACTGCAGCAAAATGGAACAACTACTTAGTAATGAACAAAAATATAGTAGAGTTTCCATGAATGAAATAAATATTACTTATGCTAAAATAGATTTTTGATTCAGGGAAATGTTACATGAAGAGATGATTAGTAATTCATTATATAATTATTTATATATTGAAAAGCCAGTTATTCCCTCTATTTTTGGGGTGGTAAAAGTTCACAAGGATATCAATAATCCCCCATTAAGACCGATAGTGGCAGCTAGCGGTTCTAAGACTTACCTCTTAACCAAATTCATAGACGCCAAAATTAAAAAGGTATGGTTACAATATGATGGGCTTTTACAGGACTCCTGGGATTTTTTGAGGCACATTGATCAAAATCTTTTTCATGACAATATTTTATTTGTTACGGTGGACATAACTGATTTGTTTTCCATCATACCACATGCAATTGGGTTAGAATGGCTGGAAGAGGGCCTAGTATTGTCCAAAAAGTTTTCGAGTAATGATGTGAGTACTATTATTGGCCTTATGGAATTAGTACTAAAAAATAATTGTATTATTTTTGAGAGTGAATTTTTTAAGCAAGAACAGGGAGTAGTAATGGACGCTTGTTGCACCCCAAGCAATGCTAATATTGTTCTTAACACCTGTGAAAGAAAATTTATATACAACTCAGCTTATAAAGACTATTGGTGTCTTTATAAGAAATATTTAGATGATTTGTGTTTTGTTTTGGATGGACACAGAGGACAACCTTGAGGAATTTATAGGTTATATCAATAAGTCTACAGATTTACTTAACTTCACACATAAAATTACTAGAGATGGAATGGACTTCTTGGATGTCACTATATACAAGGACTTGGAGAATAGAATTTTTAAATCCAAAATATTTAGAAAAAGCACATTTTCTAACTCATACCTGCACTTTGCTAGTGCACACCCGTACAAGCAAAAAAGAAGGTTGGTAAAAGGACAATTTGTACGTATACCTGGAATTACTAGAGACGAAGATTAATTTTTTTTAAAGAATGTACTAGATTAAAAAATATGTTTCTGGATAGAAAATATCCAGCTGTTTTGTTGGATAAGGTGTTTCATGAGGTAGCCAGTAAAAGGAATGATAGATATTTCCCAATTTTAGGAAAAGGGGCTACTTTTAATATACCTAATGGTAAGGGGGTGGAAGATAAAGAAGATTTGAATTCTTTGGGTGCATTTATTTTAAACTACAATAGTGCAGCTTCGTTGATTAAAAAGGTCATTTAAAAAAACTGGAGAACATTTGCAGAATTTTCTGACCTCAATACCATTTTTAAGAAGTCTCTAACATTCACATATAGAAGATATAAGAACATCAAAAATTTCCTTGAATCAAGAGCTGTGATACCTCATGGTCATAAAAGGATAGGCACCTACAAATGTGGGTGATGTGCTCAGTGGTCCTACATTATAAACAAGAACAAAACCTATCTGGTTAGTAGAGGTAAACTCATTTCTAGCAGAGGCTTTTCAAATTTTTAAAGAGTGTGCTAGATTAAAAATTATGTTTCTGGATAGAAAATATCCAGCTGTTTTGTTGGATGAGCTGTTTCATAAGGTAGCCAGTAAAAGGAATGATAGATATTTCCCAATTTTAGGAAAAGGGGCTATCACTGCAAACTAGGGGCCATAATCGAAACTCCTAACGATGTGGACATACTACAAAAGGGCCTCACGGAGACAGATACGTGGTGTCAAAGCCATGGCCTGAAGCTCAATGCCAAAAAGTGTATTGTCATCCCCTTTGGTTAAAAACTCTGTACCCATGAACTACCACATAGCTGGTAGTCTACTTAATGCCGAAAATGTGATAAGAGACCTTGGGACACAGGTGGACAGTAGTCTCTCCTTTGATAATCACATTGCCACAGTGGTCAGGAAATTCTTCTACATGGCTCACCTCATCACAAAAGGTTTCTCATCCAGGAAAAAAAGAGGGCATTGTTCTTCTCTACTCATAACTCATTAGACTCATTATATAGTACAATGCCCCTTTTGGTATGTACCTCACAAGACATCTACAACAACTGGAAAGGCCACAGAAATACCTCACAAAGAGGATTACTAGCCTCAAACAGATGCCCTACGCAGACCGTCTTAAAAAACTCCAGCTTTACTCCGTCGCATATCGCCTACTCAGAGGCGATCTCTGCCTAACATACAAAACTGTGTCAAACCCAGAGCTGTTGGACATGCTCCACTTAAAGAAGTCCGAATCCCTCCAAGCTACATGCTCTAGGGACCTAAACCTTGTCACCACAATAAACAGAACATGCTGGAGGGATAGATTCCTGTCCCAGAGACTTCCCATACTCTGGAACAGACTACCTATCTATGTCAAACAGAGCTCCTCATTAGCACTCTTCAAGAAAAATCTTGATGATTGGATGGGAAATAGGAAATTCACCCCAGGGATCACTTCTGTGGCTCTGCTTGACAGGGGCACAGGAAAATAATTTTCTTGGGTGGCAAAAGCCAGGATACATTTTTGGCTAGGCTTATATAGGCCCTAGGGCCAATAGCCTAGTACCTACCTATGAACCTATGAAATTGTGAAAGTAAGGGATTAGTCTATTTAGCTGAATGTCAAAAATGTTCAGCTTTTTATGTGGGGAACACTGAGAGGGCTCTCAAAAAAGAGTATACGACCATATGTATGACATCAGGAAAAAAGATCCTAAAAATGCACTTTTTAAACACACTTTAAATTGTAATGAAGCTTGTTTTAGATTCTTCGTCATAGAAGAAGTTCCATATGACATCAGAGAGGGTGAGTGGGAAGCTAGAATCGAATTTAGAGAACTTTACTGGCAGGTAGTTTTGGAAGCTTGCAGGATGCCAGGACTTAATGAACATGTGTCCCTGGCTCCAGTGTTAAAGTTAAGAGCAAGACTGTAATTTAATTTTTTAATCTTTTGTTTTTATTGTATGCTGTTAGATTTCTTAGTTTTGTACTGCACTTTGTACACTTTAGTGTTCATTTTGGTATACATATTGAGTGGTAACATATATTTTATTTTAACTGTTTCCTAAGTCTAGTTTCTTTATGGTAGAGGTCCATCAATTGGTCTGCATATGTTTGCCTTGGTTGGTCTCCTATATCTATTTTCTTGGTATGGTACAAAAAGACATACAAAAAAGAAACATTTATATTTGCTAGGAAGATTTTTACCTCATAGGTTCACATTATTTATGCTATTGCTTTAGCATCATGATTTTTATGTAGATACATTTTATAGGTGTACTTTTAAAACTGTTTTTAGTCCATATAGCTTTAAATACATTGGCTAATTGATGGGGGAGTGTGTATATATATTAAATAGGATGGGTGTGTAGTTCATTTGTTTGATGAAGTTCCACTGAAAATGAAAAACGAGGTGACTAAAAAGTGCTTAATTTTTCTTCAGTTTGTATGACTTGATGGGGATTTAATAAAATTCTACATATTTGGCTGAGTTCTGCTGGTGTTCTCCCTGTGTCCAACTCATCTCATTTTTTTTAGTTGGAGCTTTGGCTTATTTCTGGGCACTGACTCCATCAATTTCTCTGCAACTAGCCCAGTAGTCCACTCTATTCCCTTGCATACATGCAGCAGGTCCATATATATGCTACTATAGTCTAGTACCCCGTACGTTTGTTTTATAGGACAGTGACTTACCTTGCAAACACAGCAGTTGAGAGACCTGTGTTTCAGGGTTGACTCTGTCTGATGTATGCAGTACACAGCCAGTACATGGTTAGGTACGGGTTGTGTGGACTGGATCACATCCTTTTTACTATGTATGCAAGTCAGAGTAAGGTGTCAGTCCCTAGGACCCCAGTTTGTCAGTGCACGTGTTATGCATTGTCTCTTGGGCAAGGTGAAGGCATACTGGGAACACCTACATCTGCCTACAGAGACAACCTCAGGGGGGTTACTCCTTTGAGTCCCCTTGTGGGTGTTGCTATGGAGACCTAGGCACTGTTGGGAGGCTGTGTATCCTTTCCCTCTGATGATCCTGCCGCAGCTGTTTCCACAGGATCATATTGTATAACATGGCACATACTGTGAACATCTGTGCATGTGTGAATGGAGAGTGCTGCAGTGCTCCACCAGATATATATAGAAACTGGAACCGTGACTTGAGCAGCCCAAACACATGCTCTATGATGTTCCTACTTTGTGCATGTGCCTCATTATGGTATTCTTCGGTGGGTGGGTGTGCATTTCTGATGAGTGTCATCATCCACGGTTCCAGTGTGTAGCCAGCATCCCCCATTAGATGGCCGTATGGGATGTTCCCCCAGCAAACATCTGGTACAGCTGTGATGCGTGTCAGATATGGGAGTTGTGATAACTGCTAAGGCTGCCAGCAGACACATTCATGATAATGTCCTGGACATTGCACATGACCTGGCAGTTGATGGAGTGATATCCCTTGCAGTTGACATAGACTCTACCCTCCTTACTGGGCAGTGGTTTGATGTATACATAAGTGCAGTCTATGGCACCCAGTACCTTAGGGTAGTGTGCTACACAGTAGAAGAGTCACATACAGCTAGCCCTCTCCTCAGGGGTGTGGGGTAAATAAATGTGCTCAATGGCATGTGTTAGCATGGCATCCAGAATTGGTGGAGTACCCTGGATGCTGATGCCTGTGAGACCCCCATCATATCCCCAGTTGGACTTTGGAAAGTACCTGTAGCAAGTATCCTAATGGTTACACGTACCTTTGTTTCCACAGTGATGGGTTCCCTTCTGTTTGCTCTGGGTCTCAGTTGAGGGCTGCGGAGCTCAATGAGTTCTTGTAGTATGTCCCTGTCCACCCTGTAGTGCTCTACAATCTCCAGCTCATGTAGCTTCTGGAAGGTTACCCTGGGCCTGAACACTCTTCTCCTTCTCAGTCTGGGCCTATTGTCAGCAGCAACATCAGCACTGACCTCAGCATCTAGCATATACAGATGTAGCAGAGCTGTAGCAGCCCCTAATATTGTTTTAGTTAAAAATCCCACATTTGTACTCCACTGGTACGGGGGTGAAATCAGATTGTAGGGTGTATGCAACTTTTCTAGTGCTCTGCTGTAGGTACAGCCTGTGTGATTGGCTAGCAATGATGCATTCCATCTGCCAAGTACATCATTATCAGTGTTTTAATGACCCAGTTTAAGTGGTACAGAGGTCGTCTGTAATTTATATATGATTGGCTTTTCCAGGCAATTTTCTTTTTTTTTTGTTAAATAGCCTTTCCTGCTAAGCACTGTGGCATAGCACGCAAATTCACACTGCAGATATAAACAATGCTCAGCACTCAATGGACACACCCCCATAAACGGGCATGCTCAACACAGTGGCATGCCACACAGACATGCTCAAACTAGCTAAAACACTTGCCCAGAAGTTAAACAAAGCTTAGCAGGTACTGGACACACACCCCTACTCAGCTCAGTGGAGTGGTGCACAAACAGGCACTGCTGAGCACCAATGTGCTTAAGGAAATACTGACACACTCCCTTTTGATATCAACTTCCTCTTCTGTGGACACCAACATGGTTCTGGGGCAACACAGATGTGATCTGCAGGCATGGATACCCATTTTTGCTATTCAGTAATCCCAGCTCATTTGCATACAGATCCATGCTCACAACCAGGAAACTACTCTATTCCAGACCCTGCCTCCTTAGCAACAAAGAAATCTACCATTGTACATACTCAGTGCAAGCTCCTATAATGCATTCAAAATCAAAGAATCCAGCCACAGAGAAGCAATAATACATCCTGCTTTAGTAATGGATGCTGTAACAGTCCATAAAGCACATCAGACAACGTCCCGTTAACGTCGTTTATTGAAAATCAGTGCTACATATACACAAAACTACGGATCAAGCGCTTTCATCCACATAAAGGTGGACTTCTTCAGAATCTGAAGAAGTCCACCTTTATGTGGATGAAAGCGCTTGATCCATAGTTTTATGTATATGTAGCACTGATTTTCAATAAAGGACGTTAACGGGACGTTGTCTGATGTGCTGTATGGACTGTTACAGCATCCATTACTAAAGCAGGACATATTATTGCTTCTCTGTGGCTGGATTCTTTGATTTTGGTTGCTTGTGCTTTATTTGGTTATTTTTCCTATAATGCATTATTGTCACGTATTATATTTTGTTCGTTTTTACACTTTTAAATATTTTCTTTTTTGCATAATGGCATTTTTGTGCACTGTTGCACATCATGCAAACATGATATGAGTATTAAAAAAATAATTATTTTACATTATTTTCCATTACTTTTTGGGCACACAAGACATAGTCTTGCATATATCTGTGTCTGCTATTCTAGTTTTGTCTTTCTAACTGGGCTTTTAAAGCCCCTGTTCATGTTTTTTATCTCATGTAGAAGGAATTTTTCCATATTAAACTTTGGACACCAACACGGGGTCTGCACTAATCCCTATCTGCTTGCTGGATCACTCCAGCACTCTCATTTGCATGCAATTCACCTGCTATTGAGGTGATTTGCATGCCACGGACACTTCTGTGTTCACACACTCATGCATGCCCCTCAGCTCCGTTTACTGGATTGCACAGCTGCTTACTTCCGTGTAAGCTCTGTGCCACTATGCCTACATGGAAAATTAATCCGTGTAGGCTTTATTGAATTCCCCCTTGAGTTTCCAAAAGAACATGCAAAGTCAGTGCAGAAGTATTGCAGTGGTAAGGATGGCCACTCTGAAGGATGTTGTGGCAATGATAATGGTGCATTTTGGTGAACTTGACCTTCAATGCAGCTTTTGGCTAGCTCATCAGTTTATGTTTCAGTGTGCCACAAAGTTTTGTGCAAAGACCTCCCTTTTTACCATTCCCATGTGCCCTGGCAGTTATTAGGTTAATGGCCCTAGGAGGTCTTTTTAAGCCTAGCCATATTTTCCCCTTTTGTAAATGAATATATACATTATCCAAGGGCAAATAGTTTGGGCTGGCCATATTTTCCTATTTATATATGGCACGATACCTTACCCAAGGACATATACTTATGTAAATGTGGCAGATCCTTTTCAAGCAGCTTCTGTCCAATAGAAACAGAGGTGCCAATCTGCAGGTACATTTCCCCTTTTTCCATTCAATGGTCAAGGCTGAATTCAAATAGGATCAGACACAAACCCTACTTCACATGGCTGGGAAGCCTATTCTATAGCAGGGATAGTCTCAGACAAATACCTGTCCTTCCACCATGCTGTATTTATGTTGCTGCCAAGGTTAATGTCCTTTGGTTGAGTGTTTCTAATGCTGATCGACAAGTCCATCAGTACAAAATCAGATGGTGCCTTGTAGGCCAGACATAGATCACCTATATAGGATATTGAGTATAGGGAATACGGTCCTGAGGTGGTCTGCATATTCCATGTGGTTTATTGCTTGTATTTGTTTTGTTTGTTTGTTTTTGTGAGGAACCTTTGTGGGCATTTCAGCTGTTGCAATTGCTTGGTGATATACATACCTGAAGGGAACATTGAACTCAATGACTGATCTGATGAGGGCAAGGTATAGGAGGATAATGATATCCCTGGACATGAATGACATACTTTTGCTTATAAATTAAGCAAAATAAAATGATTTCCTCACAGCAATGACCACATGATGGTCAAAGGCCAAATCACTACCTAGATGTGTTTTTAAGCCCTAACCACTGGGTCAGTTCTTAGGGGTGTATCATTTATGTGGTAATTCCCATGAGTGGCCACCTTACCAGAGGATACTAGTATGCATTTTTTGCACATAATTTTAGATCATGGTTCTTGCTCCAATTATTAGTTTGCAATAAGCCTTCTTGGAGGTTATTTGTATCCTTTGGGGATTCAGTAATTGCACCAAGTGTGCAGTCATTCAAAACTTGGTTGGCCAAAGGTCTTTAACATAGGCTTTGACATCCAAAAGATATTGTTGCCCAGCATAGTTATCCACTAAACCATTTGCTGTGTATTTATTCACATGTACGTTAACAGTAGAACTTTTAATAGATGTACTCTAGAGCTACTTTGCAGCACATATTTTATTCCTAGTGTCTGCTACTATAACAGTGTGCCCAGCTAGTGCACACATCTGCATTCTGTCCATGTATTATTTATTTTATTTATTCTTCATTGACCAGGTTAGTCCCAGCAAGCTAGTAGCTTCTTTTCAGTGGAGACTCAAGGTGATATTTATATTGCTAGGGGAGATTTGGCCAGGCCATTGGGAAATTGCTCTATTTGATTTGTTGGTGAGTGGGACCATTGTTGCTGTGACACTTCCTGCTTCCTTTCTGGACATGTAGGTGGCTCAGAGAATCAGGAAGCTTGTTATGGCATTAGAAACTGTTTTCAATTGTTTCATGGAGAATTCTAGTGTGCAAGATGAGAATAAGAATGTCAATTTGTAGTGGTTGTTCGAAAAGCTCCTGTGAGTAGCAGAAAATGAATGATGGTGAAGTGAAGTCAATCAAGACATGGATGTTTGTACAATGAGAACATTGATATGTTAAATGATTTATTTTATAAATACAGAAGTTTAGACTTAGACAATGTATATCTAAAGGAATGTATTGGTATGGGCATAGTTCCAAAAGGCTTAAGAGTTTGGAAATTTCCAAATAATGCAGAACAAGATTCAGAATTTCATCATGAACTATTAGATATGTTCAACAAGTGGGGTATGGATTTAATGAGGGCTATCATAAAAATAATGAAAGAAATATGGTGTTACTTATGGAAAATATTAATAAAGTCAATGAGCATATCATACATGATTTAATGTTCACAAGAGATGAACACAAGAAAAAATATTTTCTAGTTAGGGAACACATAGACAATAAATGTCAACAGATCATGTTAAGAAAGAAAAAGAAAATTCATAGGGATAGACAGGAATATCTATGCAAGATACATTACCCCCAACCTAGACAGATTAACCATCGGTTTAATAGGGAGAATACGGAACCCCAAGTAAGAAATAGGGATGAACAGAACTGTTACAATAAAGAGGTCCAAAATGATGACAGGAATACTCAGAATAATTTACCTTATCTGCAAGAACCTTTTATCCCCCCCTCCGGAGGTCTGAACATATTTAGAACCAATCACCAGTGAATTATCAGTGGAATCAAAGGAGGGGAAAGGGCGGAGACATATTTTAAATGATATACTGTTGGAAAAAGACAATATTACACAAGAAGGCTTTAAGTACACATATCAGGGGTTTAATATATTTAATTTCAGTGAAAGTGAGATAAATAAAAAACATTTTTTGTTATTATCTAAAGGCTTAAATTTTATTCAATCCAAAAAATATGACATTAGTAAGACCTTGATTGATTTAAAAATGTATTTACGGAAAATACATTTTCAGTTAGTATTTGAAGGGAAAGGCACAGGAATAAACAAATGTACAAGTCTATAAAGGGCAAGTGTCTTTAACCCACCATTATACCCTCAGTTAAGAAACTTGGAAATCAGTATTGAACATGAGCTAAGGAATAATTTGAGTAAGAACAGGTTTCCTCCAAATTTAACACATAGTGAGAAAGATACCCTATATGAGTTAAAAGAAAATAAACAAGTGAGAGTTATGAGGCCAGACAAGGGAGGAGGGATAGTTATCATGAATAACATTATGTATGAGGCTAAGGTGTTGGAAAACTTGCAAGATGACATGAAATATAGAGAGGTATCCAACTATCATATTAATATAGCCTACAAGAAGATATACATGGCATTAAATGATCTGTTGCTAGAAGGTTTTATTGATAAAAAACTATTTGAATTTCTATACAATCCTCAGCCAAGGGTTCCGTTAATTTCAGGATACCGAAAATTCATAAGAATATTCATGATCCACCCCTCCAACCTATAGTAGCTGGTGAAGGTTCAGCTACTACTTTTGTATTTAAATATCTAGATACAAAATTAAAAGATCTGTTTTAAAAGATTCCTGTGACTTTCTGAGAAATATTACTCAAGAAATATATAATAAAGATATAATGTTTGTTACTATAGACATAGTAGATTTGTTCGGATCTATTCCCCACAACATAGGAATGGAATGGATGGAGGAATATCTGAGAGAAATAGAGTGCTTGAGTAATGATGAAATGCATATTTGCTCTGTACTTATGGAACTAGTATTAGTGAACATTTTATTTATTTTCAAGAAGAATTCTACCAACAGATAAGTGGTGTAGCTATGGGTGCCCTATGTATGCTAATCTGGTGTTACTAATGTGGGAAAAGAAATACATTTTAAATAGTAAATAGTAAGAATGTTGGATGTTGTACAAATGCTTTTTGGGTGATATTGTTATTTTTTGGAAAGGAACATTTCAGTTATTCCTGGAGTTTTACCAATATATAACTGAATCCACTGAATTTCTGAGATTTAGATATAGTATAGGACACAAGGAGATAGATTATTTAGACGTCACTATATACAAGAAAGAAGCTAAATATAATTCAAAAGTGTTTAGAAAGAAAACTTATTCCAATTCCATGTTACATTTTGTTAGTGCTCACCCCTATCATCAGAAGAAAGTCAAGGGTCAGTTTGTAAGAATAAGTAGGATGACCTCAAATGAGGAAGAATTCATGAAAGAATGTAATAATTTAAGCAATATGTTTACTGAGTGAGGTTATCAGGGTCCCTTGATTATTCAAATTAAGAATGAAGTTATGCAAGAGAGAAAGAATAGATTTGTACCTATTTTAGGTGTTAAAGAATCAAATATGGGGGTTATACCTAACGATAAAAAAGAAAGTGAAGAAACGTTTAGTTCAGCATTTATCACCGATTATAGTGGTGAATCTAAAATTATTTTTCAAGTCATTGAACAGGAATGGACTAAGTTTAGTAAACTGTCAGATTTTAAATTAAAATTTGATACCCCCTTTAAGTGTGTCTATAGGAGAGGGTTTAATATAAAAGCCACATTGGAAAGTCAACATCAAAATAATAGAACCACTAAAAATAGATTGGGGACTTTTAAGTGTGGCAGATGTACCCAGTGCCCCTATATATACAACAAAGAGTCTATTAGTTTAGCCTCTAGGAACAAGACTATCACAGCGAAACAATATAGTAATTGTGAAAGTATGGGCGTACTATATTTAGCTTTATGTTCGTGTCAAGCATTTTACATAGGTAAAACAGAGAGAAAATTAAAAAGAAGAATATACGAACATTTAAATGCTATATGTACACAAAATACTAACAACGCCTTATACAAACACAGTACACAATGTGATATGTTGAATTACAAGTTTTTTATACTTGAAGAAATTCCCAAAGATGTGAGAGGCGGAATGTGGGAAACAAAAATTGAGTACAGGGAATTATACTGGCAAATCTACTAGAGGCCAACAGATTCCCTGGGTTAAATTATACAGTTTCCCTAGCCCCAGTTCTTAAACTAAGGGCAGCTAGGCTGTAATAAAAACTATAAACTACATGTTTTTAATTTATACAATAAGGCATCAATAGTATTTTAGTTTATCAGCCCATAAATTATTGCCTTTTAAATAAGTTATTAATATTACCACCAGAGGGACCTCTATTAAAGAAAGAATGACATGTTATTTTATTTATTTATTCTACAACAGTATTTGATTAAGTTTTATGAATTTAATACATTTTATTAACAGTACTGATATATTGTTATAGAAATATTTATGATGTATGGATTAAATAATAACATGTATTAAATTATATTAAACTGTATATACATTTTAGAGTGTAGAATTTTAAAATATGTAATAGTTTTATTGGTTGATTCAAAATAGGTGTGGGTATATAAGGGGATTGATGTTTAGCCACTTTTATCTGATGAAGTAAGAGACGAAAACGTATTGTAGAAGCTGTTATCATTTATGTGATTTAGAGAGCCTTTATTGCTGCATTAAACTGTTCCAGGAAGATTTTGCCTGCTTGTGCTTATTTGGTGTACCATCGAAGTGCTGAGGAATTGGTTTTGTTTTTTATGACACTTTTTTCTTCTTTTTTGCAGAAAATGAATGATGGTGAAGTGAAGTCAATCAAGACGTCACTTCAAAATTGTGAGGGAGAAGGAGTATAGAGAAGTTTTGCAGAAGACAATTGAGCCTTCTTATGTGGAGGGAATGCAGAATGCCAAGCAGTTATAGAAGGGAGTAGAAAGAAAAGTGAAGGCAATTGGTCTTTCACACAATTCAGAGGGTGAGTTCCAGCTGGAACTGTTCGAGGAGAATATAATGGTTGGTGATGGAATGGTTGTTACAGCCTTCCATTCAAGAGGGTTGCAGGATGATATTTTGCAGGGAAAAGACATTTCTTAGGAGGATGTAATGGATAAAATACAAAAGCAGGATGCAGAATTGTTAAGTAAACAGGCTGTGGAGAAAAATAAATCATATGGGGATATAGTAAAAGAGAAGGGAAGAAAAGATGGAGAAGGAAAGGAGCCTGAAGCAAAGCAGAGGTGGAATTACACTGTGAGGATTTTTAGTAAAAAGACAAGGGACTTGAAATGTATGCGGTATGGGACAATATCATTTCTCCATTAGGAACTAAACCAACTGATGTAAGAACCTTTATTCATGTAAGTAAAGAGACTTTTGTAACATTATTTTTGAAAATGGACATGTACTAGAAAATTTTGGGGGGAGTATATAAAAAAGAAAGACTGTGCATCTTGGAATCTATATGTGTTTAAAGATTTTCATAGAGGAACAAAGAAAAATAAATATGCAATTTAGGACTAAAGCTAAATAAGATACTTTAAAACGGTATTTGAGTAATACATGTAAAGAAATAATGTTCATTTCTAAGGTTTATTATAATAGAGGTTTATGGAGTGGGGAATGGGATTGCAATGTTATACTGAGAATGGAAAATGATAAATTGTGCATATTCCTAGTATTAGAACTGTTGAAGAGCAAAAATAGGTTGTGATTCAACCAAAACATGTTTGCATCTGTGGAAAATCAGATCATTTGATTATGAACTGTGTTAAGAGGAAATGCTATTTATGTAGTGAAACAGGACATGATACAAAAAATGTGAATTGAAATTTTATAAGTGTAATAAGGGTGAACATATGTGAATGGACTGAAAAGAGGGGAAGGATGAGTTGGAAAAAGTAAATATGTTAGAGCAATGAGAATGGGGACATACACAAGAAGAAGTTGAAATAATAAGCCAAGAAGAGCAGGGGCAGAAGGAAGGAGTAGTAAAGGTTATGAATAAAGGTAACAATAATAAAATGGATATAACTGAATTACAAGAAGAAGAGGGGTTAAGCATAGAAGAATGGTCCAAAATTAGTGATGAAGGAGATGCCAGTTAGAAAATTGTTGAAGGAAAAAAGAATTCTATTGGTAAAAGGGTCTGACAGAGCCAAAGAACATGTATGTATAGGGTTAAATATGAAAGAAAAAAGAAAGGGCATGGATGAAGGATTATATTTATCCTATAGGATACTTTGGAAAAGGAAAATAAATAATTATAGACTATTAGCTAGAAATGTAAATAGTTTAAAAAGTGTTGCTATAAGGTTAGCTATTACAGGATGGTGTAAAAGTGGTTATGGATATAAAATTATTAACAAAAGAAATTAGGATGCATACAGAAATTACATGGAGAAATGATAGAGTTTGGAATTTAGGTCAAAGCTCTTGTTCAGGATAGGGATTCTAACAAAAAAGACACTGAAAATTCTGGATATAACTTTAGTAACAATGGGAAGGGTAACTATTATAGATATAAAATGGAAACAGAAAATGTACAGATTAATTTCAGTGTTAAAAACAAAGAAAGGGAAAATACGGTTGATCAAATTCTAAATTAGGTGGCTGTAAGGTAAATTGAGCATTTGGAATGATAGTTGCTGGACATATAGTAGGGGACTTCATAGAACACTGATAGATTTTTTTTGATATCTTAAGGAATACAGATTATGGAAGATAGTGTAGTAAAAACTGATTTTTCAGATCATAGAGCTATAAGGATAGAGATAAAATATATTAAATAGATATGCTATTAAAATAGTAAAGATATAAAAATATTAAATGAGAAAGAATGGGAAGGAAATGGGAAAATGCAGTTAGAATTATGAGGAGATCCTAGCAATATGAAACAACTCTATAATAATTGGTCAGACTGGTGAGTTTATAAAAAATGTTACATAACTTGTCAAAGGAATAAGAGGAAAAGTTAAAAGAATATAGTATGATAAGTGAAAAGTAGCTGATAATCTAGAAGAAAATAACAAGAAGTATTTTGTCAATGAAAAAGAAATTTATGAGATAAAATGAGAAAAAATTAAAACTTATTATTTAAACAGAGATAATTTCTTCAGGGAAATATAGGAGGTAGCTCCATATTTTAGTAAAATAATAAAAGAAGATAGTTTAATTGGGGAATTCAAGGCTAAAAATGGTTAAAATACAGAGAGATCAAAAAAGTATAATGAAAATAGTAGTGGAATATGCTCAAGAAAGGGTCTACCTGATAACACTAAAAGTCCACAATGCCGACAAAGAGAACGCCGACACTGGAAGATCAACAACGGAGATACTCGACAGTTGAAAATCCCAACACTGAGAACACCGACATGTTAAGGTAAGTGTGCGATAGTGATGGACTGTAGGGTTAGGGGCGGATTAAGTGAGTTAGGGACAGGGCGTGGGTCAGGTGAGTGTGTGATAGTGACAGACTGTAGGGTTAGGGGCGGGTTAAGTGAGTTAGAGTTAGGGCGCGGGTTAGGTGAGTGTACAATAGTGGCAGACCTTAGGGTTAGGGTTTGGGTTAAGGTTAGTGCATAGATAGTTGTGTATGCAAGGTTTAGTGTAGGTTTGTAAGGTTTTTGGTGTGCTTGTGTTGTGTGTGTGCTTTTTGGACAGGGGATTTGTTTTGTTTGTTGATTGTTGGGATTGTGGTTTGTCGGGCATGTGAAGTTTCGTATTTTTGAACTTTCAGTTTTGTGGTGTCAGTGATTTCGTTGTCAGTGTTATCAGGTAGACCCTCAAGAAATGTTTGGAGATAAGAAGATAGTACAAACGATTATATGAAAGGTGAAAGCATTATCAGATCAAGATAACAGGGATTTGGAAAAGAAAATAACAGAAGATTTGGACAAAATTTTAAGAAAAGTAAGTTTATAAACAGCAACAGGACCAGATGGGATAGAGTACAATATGTATAAGAATTTGACAATAGTACAAGAGAATTGTTGTATGGAAATGTTAAATGAGTGGTTGGATGTAGGTTTTACTTCAAAAAGGTCCATAATCAGTAGGGTGGGTTCTGAGTTATTAGCAGAGATGCTTCTAGTTGCTATATATAATTGGGTGTGAGTTTTTTTCATATCATGTTTGGTTCCATTCCCTATAGGACTAACCATTTCTTCTAACACATGTTGTCCTACAGCAGCAGGAGAAAATAGAAAATGTCCATTATCTAACTGGGATTAGGAGATTTATTTTTGTATGCCTAGCATCCCCTGTTGGCTAGGAATTATGATGTAATATCTGCTATACTAGACTTAGTGGAAGTACACTCTTTTGCATGCCCATTATTTCTACCTTGAGTGCCTTGCACTCCTCGGTAAGTTCATACTCTTGACACCCAAACTGCATGACCTACAACTCTTGGCCTTTCTACAACAGTAGCAACTGCAGGAAGGCTATGCCAACACCCTGTTTCAAAGATGGGCAATCCAGGTTGGAGAGACTAATCAAGCATATGTTGTTTGGGTCATGATCAGAGTCAAAATCTCTAAACCACATAACTGGCTCATTTTTGCTCTGGTTTTAAATTCTTAAATATGCCAATAGCTTTTGTAATAATTGAGGAACTTGACTTTATCAGCATTGTAACTTCAATATAACTTTTGCAGACAATTCTTTTCTTATGTTATTGTTACTTTCATAGATTATATAGGCATGTACTTGTCCTTTTAACTGAGACTTTCTTCATTTTGAGTTTACTGATATACATTTTACACATATGTCTTGCTGCACTGTCTATTTTTGCTTTTCAGCTTGTTATATATCATATTTCTTTCATATATTTTATCACTAGCAAAATAGTTTAATTTCTTTCATATTGCACACAGTTCTCTTTACAGACTGCAAGACTAAAGTGTGGCTCTTTTTTGATTGTCTGACACAAATAAGATGAGAAAAGAGAGTAACACTCAAAAAAATGAAGCACAATTGAAATTCATAAAATACATAAAAAATTAATTTCCTCCAACAGCAACTATATCACTGTTATTTATATATATATATATATATATATATATATATATATATATATATATATATATATATATATATGAATTCTGAGATCACTGCATCTGGAAGAAAGAAGACATTCCTGAGATACCACAATGTTACCCTTTAAAAGTAAAACCACAAAAATCTCATATTGGTGATTACTAGTTTGTCACACCTAAGCCTGGCACCCATTTCACTCTGTTGGCAAACTGAATTGTTACCTTCTGTACTGTTTGCAGCACTGACATTCCCATAATTTGAGACACTTGCATTTTCTTATTTATTTTCTTATTTATTTACCTTTAATATTTCTTATTATTTGTCAAGAATATTATTATTTTGTGATGCAAAATCTTGCTGAGGTAAAGCTTTTCTTTCATTTTTTTTTGATTCTCAACTTTGAATAATTTGGAGTTTTACTATTATTGTTTTTGACCAGTGCTCAATAAATTGTTGTTTTCTTAATTGTGAGTAATGCCTGCTATCAAATGTTTTTCCTGTACTGCATTTCACATTGAACATTTTTCATTGCTGAAAACTTTACTTGAATATCATCAGATGTATTCCTCATATCTACCATTGCCTCATACCTCTTACCTACCTTATACTTAACTTTTTATTTGGTATCAGTAGTGAAGTTTAATGCCATTTTATTTGGTATCAATAGTTGAGACTAGTACTATTTCATACTCACTAAATCTAGGCAATTTGCTTTTCCTAGGGAATTACACACTACATGCATCACACTAATTGTGAAAAATGGGGAAGTATAGCATTTCTAGAAACATTTCTTATTCTACTTCTAATGGCTATCATGTGCTGATCATTTCTGTACTATGGCTGTCTTATGTAATATACTTTGTCTCTTATTCTTTTGATCTGTTTTTGTATTCATTTAATTAATTAATTTAATGACTATTTTATATTTGTTGACTGGGCAAGTAAAGTGGGCCAAGCACTCTTTTCAACTACAACCTGGGACATATAGGCAAAACAATAACAAAATAATAAAAAATTAATTAGTAAAATCAGAATAAATTAATAATTGACAATTAAGAGAATAATAGTATAGAAGTTGAGGACTTAAACAACTTCAAGTAGATAAGTAAACAATAGTAATGACACAGACTAAATGGTAACCAAAAAGAGGCGTGGTAACATCTGCATAAATTAGCATTACTAAAACTCTGAGTATCTTTTATAGTTATTATTTTCAGTTCAATACTTGCAAATTTCAGGAACAAGTGAGCTAAAAGCTATAAATCATTAAAACAAATGTTTACATATTTTTTTTCTATCCATTGCCATTTCCTACTTGCTTGTTATTTCATTGTTAACCTGCTGCCATTTCTGTGGAATTAGTTTTCTTTATCTCAACAAGGTGTGCATTCAATATTATAAACAAGGAAATAAGGCATAGTAGGATACAACTTTAATAGGTAAGATTTTTGTAATAACTAAACAATACTTCTGAGGCTATGCCTGCTTTAAAAGATGTCAGTTATTTAACACAAAATTCCACACCGAAGGCTGGATTCAATAAACTCTGTGTAGGCTCCATTCACACGATACTGCTCATCATGTGGCATCAAGCAGTCTCATGCTATGAACATTAATGATGCTCGGCATACATAGGGAAGGTTTCATGGCTTGCCCTGTGTTACTGGCCATGAAACCTGTATAGTTAATGTGGATCATTCCAGGGCAAAGGGCAAGCATACATTTTATGAAAGATATGAAGTACAGAACACAAAGGTATATGTCATATCTTGACTGCAATCTTCAGTGATTTCACAATAAACCACCCATTTTGAAAGAAAAAGGCCAAATATATGACGCAAATATCTGCACAATCTCAAAACTGTGACAGTCTGCCTTTTGTGTTTTAATTCATTTTTGTTATCCTACCTATCTAAGTGCAGAGAATACAGAACACAGCAAAGTACGCAAGCACCACAGCTCAAGTTCAGCTTGGAATGTTTCTGACAACACTTTAGGTGATGACATCAGCAGTGTCTCTTAAAGAGAGGACAAGGGTAAACCACCCTGTTGTAAAATGCTCTTTGTAATTCTAAGTAGCAACTCACTCTCACAGAAGCACACGCAGTCGACTGCAGTAGGAATACAACCCCTACCTATTTAAGTGCATGGACTATAGAACACAGTACTTAACACAAGCACCACTGCAAAAGTTGGATTTCTACAGCAGTGCAGGTGAACTTATAGTAGGTGACATCATCTGGCCATGTGGGGGACAATAGGTTGGGAGGTCTATGTGAAGTGCATGTGTCAGCTTATGCAAGTACCAAAATAATGGGAAACCATGGCATTGATGAAGTAACTGTAGGATACCAGGTGTACTCTGCTGAGTAGAGACACAAAGAGTTGACCACAAGGAGAACAGAGCCCCTAAGTGCATGGACACAGAACACAGTATGTAACACAAGTGCCACAGCACAAGTTGGATTTCTACACAAGTGCAGGTGAACTTATAGTAGATGACATCAGCAGCCTGTGTAGTGAACAACAGCTGGTGGGTCCTGCCTAGGTACATGGCCTCACAGCATTATATGAGGCTATTAACCTAATAGCAGTATTCTGTCAATAACCCTATTAGTATAGCAACAGGAGTACCCTTATTGACCATACCTGGATGTTTAATGTTACCAGAGCATGGTTGTGAGCACCAAGTGGACCTGTCCATGTGGGAGCACACTACATTAAATATTACAGTTGGTAGCACGATCGATACATGTTTGGAAAAAGGAATGAGTCTCCAGTGTTGTACTGATTTGTGTTTGGGGGAGGTGGGCAACATACTGATGTGTTATAAATATATGAGACATGCTTACATCCGAACCTTATTGTGTAATGTTTTCGATGTAATCTCCAATATAGATCATCAATGAAGCATTATATATATATATATATATATATATATATATATATATATATATATATATAGTTTCATACTGCTGCATGCAGCAGGTTTGCTTTCTTGATAATGAGTAAAGTCTACATGCATGTGAATTACACCTCTTTGTGTGTAGGTACACAGTGCACAAATGCAAGCCGCAGTGCACATGTTTACCAGTTGACTGTGTACTCCAGGCCTGTTTTTTGCACTGACCAAAGGCAATAATTGACTATATCCTGTTTCTATTTTTGGAGGTCTATTTCCTAGGTGGCCTTGTTTGGCCAGTTTCAGCAGTGCAGCACTCCGAGCAAAACAGATGAGCAGAGCCAGACATGACACCTTTTGTTTTCTACAAACAAGGCAATGGCCTTGTTCTTAATCAGAAAATAATGTGTGTCATATTTGACTATGTTCAGACAATTTACTCCAGGACTGACATGTACTAGTAATGGACATTGACATCTCCTACATTCCTAATCCCATAAGTAAAGGAAAGAGAAACACAAAAGAAGTGAAATGCATAAAAGCCAGGTATGTTAACCACAGTAGCAAATAAACGTACACATTACAAATGTCTACATAGTGTGGGATTTGTACCCACACACCAATGGATCTTCAGAACACAGGATGGATGTCTTACTCCTCATTGCCACAGGAACAGCTGTGCAACACAGTAGTACAAGCATTATTCACACAATGAAGTGCAACACAGTGTACACTGCTATTACAGATGAGTTACTGGTATGGGTCAAACAGGAGAGACCCATTGATTTGTGTAGGGGGAGGCAAACCTCAGTTATTGTTATGTGTTGAAGAAGCTTAGCCTGTTGTTAGTTTGGTGATCACAGCTGATATCTTGGCATGGCACAATGAAATATATGTTATTCTGTCTGTGTTACTTGTTAGCCGTCCTTGTTCTGTATCTTGTCTGTAGTTTGATGTTGGGACTGTTTTTGAAGTCAGAAACTGCAATGTGTATTTTTACTTTACAACTATTTTGTGTAATGCTATACCATTGCAATATTATGGTGCTACACTGGGGGCATGCAGTGTTCCTCATTACCTTTGAGAGGGGTGACTTTGAATCTGTAATGGATGAGGCATGCTACTTAGTAATGGGAACATGTAAGTGAACACATTTGCTCTGCTGTGACATGTTACAGTTATTTCTGTGGACATTCAACAATATTTACATAATTACTGTAGCAAGGTAAACAAATCAATAATATGCCATAATATCATTAAACAATCAGCCCATGTTCAGTAGCATACCTCTCAACCTCTCCGAGCATGAAATGTGGACAAAGCCATAAATAAAAGTGGGACAAAAGCACTAAAATAGGGACACTTGTTAAATATTACTCTTACAAACTAAGAAAGTTGATAGAATAACAGGTTTTGCATTACCATGAAATTCTGAAGTATATGAAGTCTGAAACTCATATGTCTGTCATTATTTCCTGACTTCAATCTGTAATGATTTGCCAGTAATAATCTTCCATAACACCACACATCTTTATGAAAAACAAACCAAAAATATAAGGCCAGATCCTGGACATTGTGCGACACTCTGTCCAGCTGAGAGGCCTGCTTGTGAGATACCTTGCAAATGCAGCAGCTGACAACAGTTTTAGTTTAGGGCTGCCTTTGTGTGATGCAGGCAGCATGCAGGCAATACATGTGGAGGTAAAGACTATGTGAGTTGTCTGGCATAAATCTGACTACACATGTATGTGAGTAGGAGAAGGAGATTAGGCTCTTAGGTGTTCGGTGACTGTGCTCTGCATTCTCTTTGACAATCAAGGCCATCGTGGGCACAGCTAGCTATTTTACATACAAGTAAAGAAATTGCTCTGTTGTCACATGTTATGATACTTTGTGGACAAATACAACTGCATTTACTTGATTGTAAGAAAGTCACATATATGGCATATAATTATTACACAATACAGTGCAGGGTCAGCAATTACCTTGCAATTGCAGCAGTTGACACAGTTTTAGTAGAGGGCTGACTCTGTCTGATGCAAGTAGTACACAGCCATTACATGGGGAGGTAAAAGTCATGGCAACAATTTTAATCTATGTATGTAAGTCAGAGAATGGTATTAGGCACCTAGGTGGTCAGTGAATGTGCTATGCGTTGTCTCTTAGCCAAAGCAAGGGCATAATGTGCATGCCTAGTTCTGCCTTTGTTCACAGCAGCTAGTGACTCCCCCTCCGAGTCCTTCTGTGACTGTGCCTGTGGAGGAGTAGGCATTGGTGGGGGAATATGTGTCCTTCCCTTTGCTGATCCTGCTGCAGCTATTTCCACAGAATCAGATTGTGTAGCATAGCATATTCTGTGAAGATTTTTGTACCTGTATTTGGATCATACTCCAAGGCTCCACTGGATGTATCTAGGTGCCTGAACTGTGACTTCAGCAGCTCAAGCACAAGGTTTATGATGCTTCTAGTTTGAGTGTGCACCTCATTATAGGGCTATTCAGTGGATATGTGTGCACTTCTGAAGGGTGTCATCAGCCACGGCTCTAGCGCATAGCCAGTATCCCTCAGTAAATGTCCCTGTGGGATCCCCCCCCCCAGCAAACATCTGGTACAGCAGTGATGTGTGCCAGATATGGGAGTCATGACAACTGCTAGGGTTAGCAGCACACACATTCAAGATAATTCCCTGGGCATCGCACATGACTTGGCAGTTAATGGAGGGAACTCTTTGCAGTTATAGTAGATTCTACCCCTTTCACCAGGTGGTGCCTTAATGTGTACATGAGTGCAGTCTATAGCACCAGTACTTCAGGTAGTGCACTAGCCGGTAGAAGTGGACTACATTGCTTGCCCTCTCCTCAGACCTGTAAGGAGAATGTATGTGCTCACTGGCATGCATGAACATGACATCTAGAAATTAGTGTAGGATCCAGGCTATAGAACTATTTACATAGCCATTAGACAGACACCTGCTATGAATTCCTCATTTTCCTGCAATCGCGCTAAGCGTCACAGTGCAAAAAATATTGTAGGAGTTTCTACACAAAATGGTCTGCCCTGCATGGTTACACTTTTTAGTGATTCGGTAAATCAAAGATGTGTGGACCACATTTGCATAGTAACCATGTGGAGAGGCCCTCTTGTACATGGTTAGTCACCTTGTAGGCAAGGAAACTGCAGGGGAGAGATATGCATAACAGAAAAGGGACGACTATTTTTCCTTACATTTTAGTGTAGTCCACAACCTGCATACTCAGTATGCCTACATTACAGTGTCAATGGTGTTTTTCATGCCATTTTATATTTAGAATGTATATATTACTTAAGGGTATAGTAGCATGAGGGGGGAGTGAGGCTTCCATTTATTTAATAATTATTGTTAACACTATTATTCACCCTTTTTTAGAATAAGACTGTCTAAATATATATTAATGTGTGTATTTTTACTTTTTAAGGTCAGCTGTGTGCTGATGTGATCAGTTTTACTTAGTATGGTTTCCATGTAGACTCCTTTCCACGACTGTATTCAAAAAGTTTTGGAATACATGGCCAGGAGCTACATGGAGTCTACATGGTTGCTTTACAGTTTATTGAATCACTTGAATCGCTGAGTACAGCTTTGCAGGGGTGATTTATGTGCCACAGAAGCTACATGGATTGTAGCAGTGTGTGTGTGTGATTGCACGTGATTTTATTGAATCTCAAACTGTCCGCGCCCATGTGTGCATTGCGCTGCAATGCACACATGGAAAACAATAACCATGTAGGGTTTATTGAATCCCAGGGTCAGTCTTTTTTTTTCAAACTGAATTTCAAATTCTGTTTTATAACATTTTCAGTTAAGAATTAACAGAAAACAATATTTAAAGTAGGCGCATTAATAATTTAAGAGACTTATGTGCTTTTGTTTTTCTTGTTTGCAAAAAAAAACACACATCTCCACAATGTTGCTTTATGAAAAAAAAACATTTTTAGGTGACTAAAATGAGAAACCTGTCTGAAGAATCTATGTTTAGGAGCTCAGTCAAGGGTTGATCCTCTACCAAAATGTCATTCATGTTTCTGAACCACCTAAGTGCTTTTTTGCAATGCTTAATTTTCAAATTAAGCAAATCACAATGACCACATCTTTAAAAGATTTTCATTGAATGGTTATTGGATACTATAAATACTTGCTGAATACTGAAAGCTACCCGTTTTCTAGACAAAAACATCAAATTGATCAACTTTGTTTACAAGCAATATATTTATTAAGAGGGTGGGTCGATCAGTGATGCTGATTTACAGTCCTTAGTTTACTGAAATGCACACATCTGCATTCTGTCCATGTATTATTTATTTTATTTATTCTTCATTGACCAGGTTAGTCCCAGCAAGCTAGTAGCTTCTTTTCAGTGGAGACTCAAGGTGATATTTATATTGCTAGGGGAGATTTGGCCAGGCCATTGGGAAATTGCCCTATTTGATTTGTTGGTGAGTGGGACCATTGTTGCTGTGACACTTCCTGCTTCCTTTCTGGACATGTAGGTGGCTCAGAGAATCAGGAAGCTTGTTATGGCATTAGAAACTGTTTTCAATTGTTTCATGGAGAATTCTAGTGTGCAAGATGAGAATAAGAATGTCAATTTGTAGTGGTTGTTCGAAAAGCTCCTGTGAGTAGCAGAAAATGAATGATGGTGAAGTGAAGTCAATCAAGACATGGATGTTTGTACAATGAGAACATTGATATGTTAAATGATTTATTGTATAAATACAGAAGTTTAGACTTAGACAATGTATATCTAAAGGAATGTATTGGTATGGGCATAGTTCCAAAAGGCTTAAGAGTTTGGAAATTTCCAAATAATGCAGAACAAGATTCAGAATTTCATCATGAACTATTAGATATGTTCAACAAGTGGGGTATGGATTTAATGAGGGCTATCATAAAAATAATGAAAGAAATATGGTGTTACTTATGGAAAATATTAATAAAGTCAATGAGCATATCATACATGATTTAATGTTCACAAGAGATGAACACAAGAAAAAATATGTTCTAGTTAGGGAACACATAGACAATAAATGTCAACAGATCATGTTAAGAAAGAAAAAGAAAATTGATAGGGATAGACAGGAATATCTATGCAAGATACATTACCCCCAACCTAGACAGATTAACCATCGGTTTAATAGGGAGAATACGGAACCCCAAGTAAGAAATAGGGATGAACAGAACTGTTACAATAAAGAGGTCCAAAATGATGACAGGAATACTCAGAATAATTTACCTTATCTGCAAGAACCTTTTATCCCCCCCCCCCGGAGGTCTGAACATATTTAGAACCAATCACCAGTGAATTATCAGTGGAATCAAAGGAGGGGAAAGGGCGGAGACATATTTTAAATGATATACTGTTGGAAAAAGACAATATTACACAAGAAGGCTTTAAGTACACATATCAGGGGTTTAATATATTTAATTTCAGTGAAAGTGAGATAAATAAAAAACATTTTTTGTTATTATCTAAAGGCTTAAATTTTATTCAATCCAAAAAATGTGACATTAGTAAGACCTTGATTGATTTAAAAATGTATTTAAGGAAAATACATTTTCAGTTAGTATTTGAAGGGAAAGGCACAGGAATAAACAAATGTACAAGTCTATAAAGGGCAAGTGTCTTTAACCCACCATTACACCCTCAGTTAAGAAACTTGGAAATCAGTATTGAACATGAGCTAAGGAATAATTTGAGTAAGAACAGGTTTCCTCCAAATTTAACACATAGTGAGAAAGATACCCTATATGAGTTAAAAGAAAATAAACAAGTGAGAGTTATGAGGCCAGACAAGGGAGGAGGGATAGTTATCATGAATAACATTATGTATGAGGCTAAGGTGTTGGAAAACTTGCAAGATGACATGAAATATAGAGAGGTATCCAACTATCATATTAATATAGCCTACAAGAAGATATACATGGCATTAAATGATCTGTTGCTAGAAGGTTTTATTGATAAAAAACTATTTGAATTTCTATACAATCCTCAGCCAAGGGTTCCGTTAATTTCAGGATACCGAAAATTCATAAGAATATTCATGATCCACCCCTCCAACCTATAGTAGCTGGTGAAGGTTCAGCTACTACTTTTGTATTTAAATATCTAGATACAAAATTAAAAGATCCGGTTATGAAAAATGATATTATTTTAAAAGATTCCTGTGACTTTCTGAGAAATATTACTCAAGAAATATATAATAAAGATATAATGTTTGTTACTATAGACATAGTAGATTTGTTCGGATCTATTCCCCACAACATAGGAATGGAATGGATGGAGGAATATCTGAGAGAAATAGAGTGCTTGAGTAATGATGAAATGCATATTTGCTCTGTACTTATGGAACTAGCATTAGTGAACATTTTATTTATTTTCAAGAAGAATTCTACCAACAGATAAGTGGTGTAGCATGGGTGCCCTATGTATGCTAATCTGGTGTTACTAATGTGGGAAAAGAAATACATTTTAAATAGTAAATAGTAAGAATGTTGGATGTTGTACAAATGCTTTTTGGGCGATATTGTTATTTTTTGGAAAGGAACATTTCAGTTATTCCTGGAGTTTTACCAATATATAACTGAATCCACTGAATTTCTGAGATTTAGATATAGTATAGGACACAAGGAGATAGACTATTTAGACGTCACTATATACAAGAAAGAAGCTAAATATAATTCAAAAGTGTTTAGAAAGAAAACTTATTCCAATTCCATGTTACATTTTGTTAGTGCTCACCCCTATCATCAGAAGAAAGTCAAGGGTCAGTTTGTAAGAATAAGTAGGATGACCTCAAATGAGGAAGAATTCATGAAAGAATGTAATAATTTAAGCAATATGTTTACTGAGTGAGGTTATCAGGGTCCCTTGATTATTCAAATTAAGAATGAAGTTATGCAAGAGAGAAAGAATAGATTTGTACCTATTTTAGGTGTTAAAGAATCAAATATGGGGGTTATACCTAACGATAAAAAAGAAAGTGAAGAAACGTTTAGTTCAGCATTTATCACCGATTATAGTGGTGATTCTAAAATTATTTTTCAAGTCATTGAACAGGAATGGACTAAGTTTAGTAAACTGTCAGATTTTAAATTAAAATTTGATACCCCCTTTAAGTGTGTCTATAGGAGAGGGTTTAATATAAAAGCCACATTGGAAAGTCAACATCAAAATAATAGAACCACTAAAAATAGATTGGGGACTTTTAAGTGTGGCAGATGTACCCAGTGCCCCTATATATACAACAAAGAGTCTATTAGTTTAGCCTCTAGGAACAAGACTATCACAGCGAAACAATATAGTAATTGTGAAAGTATGGGCGTACTATATTTAGCTTTATGTTCGTGTCAAGCATTTTACATAGGTAAAACAGAGAGAAAATTAAAAAGAAGAATATACGAACATTTAAATGCTATATGTACACAAAATACCAACAACGCCTTATACAAACACAGTACACAATGTGATATGTTGAATTACAAGTTTTTTATACTTGAAGAAATTCCCAAAGATGTGAGAGGCGGAATGTGGGAAACAAAATTGAGTACAGGGAATTATACTGGCAAATCTACTAGAGGCCAACAGATTCCCTGGGTTAAATTATACAGTTTCCCTAGCCCCAGTTCTTAAACTAAGGGCAGCTAGGCTGTAATAAAAACTATAAACTACATGTTTTTAATTTATACAATAAGGCATCAATAGTATTTTAGTTTATCAGCCCATAAATTATTGCCTTTTAAATAAGTTATTAATATTACCACCAGAGGGACCTCTATTAAAGAAAGAATGACATGTTATTTTATTTATTTATTCTACAACAGTATTTGATTAAGTTTTATGAATTTAATACATTTTATTAACAGTACTGATATATTGTTATAGAAATATTTATGATGTATGGATTAAATAATAACATGTATTAAATTATATTAAACTGTATATACATTTTAGAGTGTAGAATTTTAAAATATGTAATAGTTTTATTGGTTGATTCAAAATAGGTGTGGGTATATAAGGGGATTGATGTTTAGTCACTTTTATCTGATGAAGTAAGAGACGAAAACGTATTGTAGAAGCTGTTATCATTTATGTGATTTAGAGAGCCTTTATTGCTGCATTAAACTGTTCCAGGAAGATTTTGCCTGCTTGTGCTTATTTGGTGTACCATCGAAGTGCTGAGGAATTGGTTTTGTTTTTTATGACACTTTTTTCTTCTTTTTTGCAGAAAATGAATGATGGTGAAGTGAAGTCAATCAAGACGTCACTTCAAAATTGTGAGGGAGAAGGAGTATAGAGATGTTTTGCAGAAGACAATTGAGCCTTCTTATGTGGAGAGAATGCAGAATGCCAAGCAGTTATAGAAGGGAGTAGAAAGAAAAGTGAAGGCAATTGGTCTTTCACACAATTCAGAGGGTGAGTTCCAGCTGGAACTGTTCGAGGAGAATATAATGGTTGGTGATGGAATGGTTGTTACAGCCTTCCATTCAAGAGGGTTGCAGGATGATATTTTGCAGGGAAAAGACATTTCTTAGGAGGATGTAATGGATAAAATACAAAAGCAGGATGCAGAATTGTTAAGTAAACAGGCTGTGGAGAAAAATAAATCATATGGGGATATAGTAAAAGAGAAGGGAAGAAAAGATGGAGAAGGAAAGGAGCCTGAAGCAAAGCAGAGGTGGAATTACACTGTGAGGATTTTTAGTAAAAAGACAAGGGACTTGAAATGTATGCGGTATGGGACAATATCATTTCTCCATTAGGAACTAAACCAACTGATGTAAGAACCTTTATTCATGTAAGTAAAGAGACTTTTGTAACATTATTTTTGAAAATGGACATGTACTAGAAAATTTTGGGGGGAATATATAAAAAAGAAAGACTGTGCATCTTAGAATCTATATGTGTTTAAAGATTTTCATAGAGGAACAAAGAAAAATAAATATGCAATTTAGGACTAAAGCTAAATAAGATACTTTAAAACGGTATTTGAGTAATACATGTAAAGAAATAATGTTCATTTCTAAGGTTTATTATAATAGAGGTTTATGGAGTGGGGAATGGGATTGCAATGTTATACTGAGAATGGAAAATGATAAATTGTGCATATTCCTAGTATTAGAACTGCTGAAGAGCAAAAAGAGGTTGTGATTCAACCAAAACATGTTTGCATCTGTGGAAAATCAGATCATTTGATTATGAACTGTGTTAAGAGGAAATGCTATTTATGTAGTGAAACAGGACATGATACAAAAAATGTGAATTGAAATTTTATAAGTGTAATAAGGGTGAACATATGTGAATGGACTGAAAAGAGGGGAAGGATGAGTTGGAAAAAGTAAATATGTTAGAGCAATGAGAATGGGGACATACACAAGAAGAAGTTGAAATAATAAGCCAAGAAGAGCAGGGGCAGAAGGAAGGAGTAGTAAAGGTTATGAATAAAGGTAACAATAATGAAATGGATATAACTGAATTACAAGAAGAAGAGGAGTTAAGCATAGAAGAATGGTCCAAAATTAGTGATGAAGGAGATGCCAGTTAGAAAATTGTTGAAGGAAAAAAGAATTCTATTGGTAAAAGGGTCTGACAGAGCCAAAGAACATGTATGTATAGGGTTAAATATGAAAGAAAAATGAAAGGGCATGGATGAAGGATTATATTTATCCTATAGGATACTTTGGAAAAGGAAAATAAATAATTATAGACTATTAGCTAGAAATGTAAATAGTTTAAAAAGTGTTGCTATAAGGTTAGCTATTACAGGATGGTGTAAAAGTGGTTATGGATATAAGATTATTAACAAAAGAAATTAGGATGCATACAGAAATTACATGGAGAAATGATAGAGTTTGGAATTTAGGTCAAAGCACTTGTTCAGGATAGGGATTCTAACAAAAAAGACACTGAAAATTCTGGATATAACTTTAGTAACAATGGGAAGGGTAACTATTATAGATATAAAATGGAAACAGAAAATGTACAGATTAATTTCAGCGTTAAAAACAAAGAAAGGGAAAATACGGTTGATCAAATTCTAAATTATGTGGCTGTAAGTATGGAAATTATCATGGCTGAAGACTTTAACTTTGATATAAGGAAAAATAAGAAAAACAGGTAGTGACATTAAGAAAGTCATGGAAATAATCAGATATGGTAAATTGAGCATTTGGAATGATAGTGACTGGACATATAGTAGGGGACTTCATAGAACACTGATAGATTATTTTTTGATATCTTAAGGAATACAGATTATGGAAGATAGTGTAGTAAAAACTGATTTTTCAGATCATAGAGCTATAAGGATAGAGATAAAATATATTAAATAGATATGCTATTAAAATAGTAAAGATATAAAAATATTAAATGAGAAAGAATGGGAAGGAAATGGGAAAATGCAGTTAGAATTATGAGGAGATCCTAGCAATATGAAACAACTCTATAATAATTGGTCAGACTGGTGAGTTTATAAAAAATGTTACATAACTTGTCAAAGGAATAAGAGGAAAAGTTAAAAGAATATAGTATGATAAGTGAAAAAGTAGCTGATAATCTAGAAGAAAATAACAAGAAGTATTTTGTCAATGAAAAAGAAATTTATGAGATAAAATGAGAAAAAATTAAAACTTATTATTTAAACAGAGATAATTTCTTCAGGGAAATATAGGAGGTAGCTCCATATTTTAGTAAAATAATAAAAGAAGATAGTTTAATTGGGGAATTCAAGGCTAAAAATGGTTAAAATACAGAGAGATCAAAAAAGTATAATGAAAATAGTAGTGGAATATGCTCAAGAAAGGGTCTACCTGATAACGCTAAAAGTCCACAATGCCGACAAAGAGAACGCCGACACTGGAAGATCAACAACGGAGATACTCAACAGTTGAAAATCCCAACACTGAGAACACCGACATGTTAAGGTAAGTGTGCGATAGTGACGGACTGTAGGGTTAGGGGCGGATTAAGTGAGTTAGGGACAGGGCGCGGGTCAGGTGAGTGTGTGATAGTGACAGACTGTAGGGTTAGGGGTGGGTTAAGTGAGTTAGAGTTAGGGCGCGGGTTAGGTGAGTGTACAATAGTGGCAGACCTTAGGGTTAGGGTTTGGGTTAAGGTTAGTGCATAGATAGTTGTGTATGCAAGGTTTAGTGTAGGTTTGTAAGGTTTTTGGTGTGCTTGTGTTGTGTGTGTGCTTTTTGGACAGGGGATTTGTTTTGTTTTTTGATTGTTGGGATTGTGGTTTGTTGGGCATGTGAAGTTTCGTATTTTTGAACTTTCAGTTTTGTGGTGTCAGTGATTTCGTTGTCAGTGTTATCAGGTAGACCCTCAAGAAATGTTTGGAGATAAGAAGGTAGTACAAACAATTATATGAAAGGTGAAAGCATTATCAGATCAAGATAACAGGGATTTGGAAAAGAAAATAACAGAAGATTTAGACAAAATTTTAAGAAAAGTAAGTTTATAAACAGCAACAGGACCAGATGGGATAGAGTACAATATGTATAAGAATTTGACAATAGTACAAGAGAATTGTTGTATGGAAATGTTAAATGAGTGGTTGGATGTAGGTTTTACTTCAAAAAGGTCCATCATCAGTAGGGTGGGTTCTGAGTTATTAGCAGAGATGCTTCTAGTTGCTATATATAATTGGGTGTGAGTTTTTTTCATATCATGTTTGGTTCCATTCCCTATAGGACTAACCATTTCTTCTAACACATGTTGTCCTACAGCAGCAGGAGAAAATAGAAAATGTCCATTATCTAACTGGGATTAGGAGATTTATTTTTGTATGCCTAGCATCCCCTGTTGGCTAGGAATTATGATGTAATATCTGCTATACTAGACTTAGTGGGAGTACACTCTTTTGCATGCCGATTATTTCTACCTTGAGTGCCTTGCACTCCTCGGTAAGTTCATACTCTTGACACCCAAACTGCATGACCTACAACTCTTGGCCTTTCTACAACAGTAGCAACTGCAGGAAGGCTATGCCAACACCCTGTTTCAAAGATGGGCAATCCAGGTTGGAGAGACTAATCAAGCATATGTTGTTTGGGTCATGATCAGAGTCAAAATCTCTAAACCACATAACTGGCTCATTTTTGCTCTGGTTTTAAATTCTTAAATATGCCACTAGCTTTTGTAATAATTGAGGAACTTGACTTTATCAGCATTGTAACTTCAATATAACTTTTGCAGACAATTCTTTTCTTATGTTATTGTCACTTTCATAGATTATATAGGCATGTATTTGTCCTTTTAACTGAGACTTTCTTCATTTTGAGTTTACTGATAATACATTTTACACATATGTCTTGCTGCACTGTCTATTTTTGCTTTTCAGCTTGTTATATATCATATTTCTTTCATATATTTTATCACTAGCAAAATAGTTTAATTTCTTTCATATTGCACACAGTTCTCTTTACAGACTGCAAGACTAAAGTGTGGCTCTTTTTTGATTGTCTGACACAAATAAGATGAGAAAAGAGAGTAACACTCAAAAAATGAAGCACAATTGAAATTCATAAAATACATAAAAAATTAATTTCCTCCAACAGCAACTATATCACTGTTATTTATATATATATATATATATATATATATATATATATATATATATATATATATATGAATTCTGAGATCACTGCATCTGGAAGAAAGAAGACATTCCTGGGATACCACAATGTTACCCTTTAAAAGTAAAACCACAAAAATCTCATATTGGTGATTACTAGTTTGTCACACCTAAGCCTGGCACCCATTTCACTCTGTTGGCAAACTGAATTGTTACCCTCTGTACTGTTTGCAGCACTGACATTCCCATAATTTGAGACACTTGCATTTTCTTATTTATTTTCTTATTTATTTACCTTTAATATTTCTTATTATTTGTCAAGAATATTATTATTTTGTGATGCAAAATCTTGCTGAGGTAAAGCTTTTCTTTCATTTTTTTTTGATTCTCAACTTTGAATAATTTGGAGTTTTGCTATTATTGTTTTTGACCGGTGCTCAATAAATTGTTGTTTTCTTAATTGTGAGTAATGCCTGCTATCAAATGTTTTTCCTGTACTGCATTTCACATTGAACATTTTTCATTGCTGAAAACTTTACTTGAATATCATCAGATGTATTCCTCATATCTACCATTGCCTCATACCTCTTACCTACCTTATACTTAACTTTTTATTTGGTATCAGTAGTGAAGTTTAATGCCATTTTATTTGGTATCAATAGTTGAGACTAGTACTATTTCATACTCACTAAATCTAGGCAATTTGCTTTTCCTAGGGAATTACACACTACATGCATCACACTAATTGTGAAAAATGGGGAAGTATAGCATTTCTGGAAACATTTCTTATTCTACTTCTAATGGCTATCATGTGCTGATCATTTCTGTACTATGGCTGTCTCATGTAATATACTTTGTCTCTTATTCTTTTGATCTGTTTTTGCATTCATTTAATTAATTAATTTAATGACTATTTTATATTTGTTGACTGGGCAAGTAAAGTGGGCCAAGCACTCTTTTCAACTACAACCTGGGACATATAGGCAAAACAATAACAAAATAATAAAAAATTAATTAGTAAAATCAGAATAAATTAATAATTGACAATTAAGAGAATAATAGTATAGAAGTTGAGGACTTAAACAACTTCAAGTAGATAAGTAAACAATAGTAATGACACAGACTAAATGGTAACCAAAAAGAGGCGTGGTAACATCTGCATAAATTAGCATTACTAAAACTCTGAGTATCTTTTATAGTTATTATTTTCAGTTCAATACTTGCAAATTTCAGGAACAAGTGAGCTAAAAGCTATAAATCATTAAAACAAATGTTTACATAATTTTTTTCTATCCATTGCCATTTCCTACTTGCTTGTTATTTCATTGTTAACCTGCTGCCATTTCTGTGGAATTAGTTTTCTTTATCTCAACAAGGTGTGCATTCAATATTATAAACAAGGAAATAAGGCATAGTAGGATACAACTTTAATAGGTAAGATTTTTGTAATAACTAAACAATACTTCTGAGGCTATGCCTGCTTTAAAAGATGTCAGTTATTTAACACAAAATTCCACACCGAAGGCTGGATTCAATAAACTCTGTGTAGGCTCCATTCACACGATACTGCTCATCATGTGGCATCAAGCAGTCTCATGCCATGAACATTAATGATGCTCGGCATACATAGGGAATTTTCATGGCTTGCCCTGTGTTACTGGCCATGAAACCTGTATAGTTAATGTGGATCATTCCAGGGCAAAGGGCAAGCATACATTTTATGAAAGATATGAAGTACAGAACACAAAGGTATATGTCATATCTTGACTGCAATCTTCAGTGATTTCACAATAAACCACCCATTTTGAAAGAAAAAGGCCAAATATATGACGCAAATATCTGCACAATCTCAAAACTGTGGCAGTCTGCCTTTTGTGTTTTAATTCATTTTTGTTATCCTACCTATCTAAGTGCAGAGAATACAGAACACAGCAAAGTACGCAAGCACCACAGCTCAAGTTCAGCTTGGAATGTTTCTGACAACACTTTATAGGTGATGACATCAGCAGTGTCTCTTAAAGAGAGGACAAGGGTAAACCATCCTGTTGTAAAATGCTCTTTGTAATTCTAAGTAGCAACTCACTCTCACAGAAGCACACGCAGTCGACTGCAGTGGGAATACAACCCCTACCTATTTAAGTGCATGGACTATAGAACACAGTACTTAACACAAGCACCACTGCAAAAGTTGGATTTCTACAGCAGTGCAGGTGAACTTATAGTAGGTGACATCATCTGGCCATGTGGGGGACAATAGGTTGGGAGGTCTGTGTGAAGTGCATGTGTCAGCTTATGCAAGTACCAAAATAGTGGGAAACCATGGCATTGATGAAGTAATTGTAGGATACCAGGTGTACTCTGCTGAGTAGAGACACAAAGAGTTGACCACAAGGAGAACAGAGCCCCTATCTAAGTGCATGGACACAGAACACAGTATGTAACACAAGTGCCACAGCACAAGTTGGATTTCTACACAAGTGCAGGTGAACTTATAGTAGATGACATCAGCAGCCTGTGTAGTGAACAACAGCTGGTGGGTCCTGCCTAGGTACATGGCCTCACAGCATTATATGAGGCTATTAACCTAATAGCAGTATTCTGTCAATAACCCTATTAGTATAGCAACAGGAGTACCCTTATTGACCATACCTGGATGTTTAATGTTACCAGAGCATGGTTGTGAGCACCAAGTGGACCTGTCCATGTGGGAGCACACTACATTAAATATTACAGTTGGTAGCACGATCGATACATGTTTGGAAAAAGGAATGAGTCTCCAGTGTTGTACTGATTTGTGTTTGGGGGAGGTGGGCAACATACTGATGTGTTATAAATATATGAGACATGCTTACATCCGAACCTTATTGTGTAATGTTTTCGATGTAATCTCCAATATAGATCAACAATGAAGCATTATATATATATATATATATATATATATATATATATATATATATATATATAGTTTCATACTGCTGCATGCAGCAGGTTTGCTTTCTTGATAATGAGTAAAGTCTACATGCATGTGAATTACACCTCTTTGTGTGTAGGTACACAGTGCACAAATGCAAGCCGCAGTGCACATGTTTACCAGTTGACTGTGTACTCCAGGCCTGTTTTTTGCACTGACCAAAGGCAATAATTGACTATATCCTGTTTCTATTTTTGGAGGTCTATTTTCTAGGTGGCCTTGTTTGGCCAGTTTCAGCAGTGCAGCACTCCGAGCAAAACAGATGAGCAGAGCCAGACATGACACCTTTTGTTTTCTTCTACAAACAAGGCAATGGCCTTGTTCTTAATCAGAAAATAATGTGTGTCATATTTGACTATGTTCAGACAATTTACTCCAGGACTGACATGTACTAGTAATGGACATTGACATCTCCTACATTCCTAATCCCATAAGTAAAGGAAAGAGAAACACAAAAGAAGTGAAATGCGTAAAAGCCAGGTATGTTAACCACAGTAGCAAATAAACGTACACATTACAAATGTCTACATAGTGTGGGATTTGTACCCACACACCAATGGATCTTCAGAACACAGGATGGATGTCTTATTCCTCATTGCCACAGGAACAGCTGTGCAACACAGTAGTACAAGCATTATTCACACAATGAAGTGCAACACAGTGTACACTGCTATTACAGATGAGTTACTGGTATGGGTCAAACAGGAGAGACCCATTGATTTGTGTAGGGGGAGGCAAACCTCAGTTATTGTTATGTGTTGAAGAAGCTTAGCCTGTTGTTAGTTTGGTGATCACAGCTGATATCTTGGCATGGCACAATGAAATATATGTTATTCTGTCTGTGTTACTTGTTAGCCGTCCTTGTTCTGTATCTTGTCTGTAATTTGATGTTGGGACTGTTTTTGAAGTCAGAAACTGCAATGTGTATTTTTACTTTACAACTATTTTGTGTAATGCTATACCATTGCAATTGTATGGTGCTACACTGGGTGCATGCAGTGTTCCTCATTACCTTTGAGAGGGGTGACTTTGAATCTGTAATGGATGAGGCATGCTACTTAGTAATGGGAACATGTAAGTGAACACATTTGCTCTGCTGTGACATGTTACAGTTATTTCTGTGGACATTCAACAATATTTACATAATTACTGTAGCAAGGTAAACAAATCAATAATATGCCATAATATCATTAAACAATCAGCCCATGTTCAGTAGCATACCTCTCAACCTCTCCGAGCATGAAATGTGGACAAAGCCATAAATAAAAGTGGGACAAAAGCACTAAAATAGGGACACTTGTTAAATATTGCTCTTACAAACTAAGAAAGTTGATAGAATAACAGGTTTTGCATTACCATGAAATTCTGAAGTATATGAAGTCTGAAACTCATATGTCTGTCATTATTTCCTGACTTCAATCTGTAATGATTTGCCAGTAATAATCTTCCATAACACCACGCATCTTTATGAAAAACAAACCAAAAATATAAGGCCAGATCCTGGACATTGTGCGACACTCTGTCCAGCTGAGAGGCCTGCTTGTGAGATACCTTGCAAATGCAGCAGCTGACAACAGTTTTAGTTTAGGGCTGACTCTGTGTGATGCAGGCAGCATGCAGGCAATACATGTGGAGGTAAAGACTATGTGAGTTGTCTGGCATAAATCTGACTACACATGTATGTGAGTAGGAGAAGGAGATTAGGCTCTTAGGTGTTCGGTGACTGTGCTCTGCATTCTCTTTGACAATCAAGGCCATCATGGGCACAGCTAGCTATTTTACATACAAGTAAAGAAATTGTTCTGTTGTCACATGTTATGATACTTTGTGGACAAATACAACTGCATTTACTTGATTGTAAGAAAGTCACATATATGGCATATAATTATTACACAATACAGTACAGGGTCAGCAATTACCTTGCAATTGCAGCAGTTGACACGGTTTTAGTAGAGGGCTGACTCTGTCTGATGCAAGTAGTACACAGCCATTACATGGGGAGGTAAAAGTCATGGCAACAATTTTAATCTATGTATGTAAGTCAGAGAATGGAATTAGGCACCTAGGTGGTCAGTGAATGTGCTATGCGTTGTCTCTTAGCCAAAGCAAGGGCATAATGTGCATGCCTAGTTCTGCCTTTGTTCACAGCAGCTAGTGACTCCCCCTCCGAGTCCTTCTGTGACTGTGCCTGTGGAGGAGTAGGCATTGGTGGGGGAATATGTGTCCTTCCCTTTGCTGATCCTGCTGCAGCTATTTCCACAGAATCAGATTGTGTAGCATAGCATATTCTGTGAAGATTTTTGTACCTGTATTTGGATCATACTCCAAGGCTCCACTGGATGTATCTAGGTGCCTGAACTGTGACTTCAGCAGCTCAAGCACAAGGTTTATGATGCTTCTAGTTTGAGTGTGCACCTCATTATAGGGCTATTCAGTGGATATGTGTGCACTTCTGAAGGGTGTCATCAGCCACGGCTCTAGCGCATAGCCAGTATCCCTCAGTAAATGTCCCTGTGGGATCCCCCCCCCCAGCAAACATCTGGTACAGCAGTGATGTGTGCCAGATATGGGAGTCATGACAACTGCTAGGGTTAGCAGCACACACATTCAAGATAATTCCCTGGGCATCGCACATGACTTGGCAGTTAATGGAGGGAACTCTTTGCAGTTATAGTAGATTCTACCCCTTTCACCAGGTGGTGCCTTAATGTGTACATGAGTGCAGTCTATAGCACCAGTACTTCAGGTAGTGCACTAGCCGGTAGAAGTGGACTACATTGCTTGCCCTCTCCTCAGACCTGTAAGGAGAATGTATGTGCTCACTGGCATGCATGAACATGACATCCAGAAATTAGTGTAGGATCCAGGCTATAGAACTATTTACATAGCCATTAGACAGACACCTGCTATGAATTCCTCATTTTCCTGCAATTGCGCTAAGTGCCACAGTGCAAAAAATATTGTAGGAGTTTCTACACAAAATGGTCTGCCCTGCATGGTTACACTTTTTAGTGATTCGGTAAATCAAAGATGTGTGGACCACATTTGCATAGTAACCATGTGGAGAGGCCCTCTTGTACATGGTTAGTCACCTTGTAGGCAAGGAAACTGCAGGGGAGAGATATGCATAACACAAAAGGGACAACTATTTTTCCTTACATTTTAGTGTAGTCCACAACCTGCATACTCAGTATGCCTACATTACAGTGTCAATGGTGTTTTTCATGCCATTTTATATTTAGAATGTATATATTACTTAAGGGTATAGTAGCATGAGGGGGGAGTGAGGCTTCCATTTATTTAATAATTATTGTTAACACTATTATTCACCCTTTTTTAGAATAAGACTGTCTAAATATATATTAATGTGTGTATTTTTACTTTTTAAGGTCAGCTGTGTGCTGATGTGATCAGTTTTACTTAGTATGGTTTCCATGTAGACTCCTTTCCACGACTGTATTCAAAAAGTTTTGGAATACATGGCCAGGAGCTACATGGAGTCTACATGGTTGCTTTACAGACTATTGAATCACTTGAATCGCTGAGTACAGCTTTGCAAGGGTGATTTACATGCTACAGAAGCTACAGGGATTGTAGCAGTGTGTGTGTGATTGCATATGATTTTACTGAATCTCAAACTGTCCGCGCCCACGTGTGCATTGCGCTGCAATGCACATATGGAAAACAATAACCATGTAGGGTTTTTTGAATCCCAGGGTCAGTCTTTTTTTTTCAAACTGAATTTCAAATTCTGTTTTATAACATTTTCAGTTAAGAATTAACAGAAAACAATATTTAAAGTAGGTGCATTAATAATTTAAGAGACTTATGTGCTTTTGTTTTTCTTGTTTGCAAAAAAAAACACACATCTCCACAATGTTGCTTTATGAAAAAAAACATTTTTAGGTGACTAAAATGAGAAACCTGTCTGAAGAATCTATGTTTAGGAGCTTAGTCAAGGGTTGATCCTCTACCAAAATGTCAGTCATGTTTCTGAACCACCTAAGTGCTTTTTTGCAATGCTTAATTTTCAAATTAAGCAAATCACAATGACCACATCTTTAAAAGATTTTCATTGAATGGTTATTGGATACTATAAATACTTGCTGAATACTGAAAGCTACCTGTTTTCTAGACAAAAATATCAAATTGATCAACTTTGTTTACAAGCAATATATTTATTAAGAGGGTGGGTCGATCAGTGATGCTGATTTACAGTCCTTAGTTTACTGAAATGCTTATACATATTAATTAAATGCACTTAGATAATAGGCTTAAAATATGAATGGTCCTAATTAGACACTCAACATTCCATAGCAGAGTTTTAATGTATAGGTGCTGCATGCTAACTAAAGAGTGTAACCAATCTGGGAAGAAGTCATGGTGCGGAGATTGAAATTGTCTCCAAGAGTCATCATGTTCCTTTCCATGGCTAACCACAGTTTTGCATGGATAATGAGCGGGACCTAAAAACTAAAAAAGTAAATTTAGCAGAAGCAGTATAGCTAGAAATTAAATGTTGTACTTAGATCTTATACTGTTACCCCACCCCACAAATCATTTAAAATGCACTGAGCACTCAAATGATATTCCTATATACTTTGGTAAGGGATGCACTCTTGTCAACTGTTGCCACTTATAACCATAAAAAAAGGGTTTACCTTCATAAGATCGCTATCACATTGTGTGACATTTAAAAGTTTGGAAGTACAATGGCAAAATACCTAAAGGTCGAAAAAAATAATAGTGAATGCAAAAGAATGAATGTACTGTGCCATTCGAATAAAAGACAATTGTTGTTATCAGTGCAACATTATGACTGGTCTCACAAATATAAAGTGTGAATACGTAAGCTGTATGTAAACTTGGGAAGTAAAAACTTTATAACTGTTTGTTGTCAATTCTACAGGAATTACTGCAGTGATTACTGACAGCTACTAAAAGATGCAGGTAAGACATACATCAAGATGTTCAGATAATGTAACATGTACAGTCATATCTCATGTACGCAGACAGTGTCACTAGTACATTTCTAAAATTGTATTTACAGATTGAGGAACCAGGTATATCTGAGTATACGCCAAGCAGACTTGACAGCATATATGTTACTGTAAAAATGCAAAAGGGAAGTGATGTCTACTAGAAGATGGCTATCAGTTCTATCTAGAAAAAAACTGTGGATGTAAAGCAATACTGGTGTTGTATTTGAAAAAATAAGTGTAGGTGCAATGGTAGATGTATTACTGAGAGTGGTGCAGACAGTTATAAACTACTGAAATGCATTTGCCATTATCATGCCTCAGACATCGTTAAAGCAGTGGTATTTAAGGTTTGAGAAAGCCTTAGGAGACGTGCAGAACACTCTATAGAAGATCACTGTAAGGTAGCCTCAGAAGTGTTAGCAAGTACCTCCACTGCTGTTACAAATGAATTGCCGAACACTACTGCTTTGAAACAGTGTGTCACTAGGGTGAGATATAAGAAGAAGGTTGCTATGTTCAAGGATATGTGGTCATTAAAGGATTTAACACCTGACATGCTACCTATTAAAAATTATAGTTTTGTTATATAACATTCTAATGATGCGCAAGGTGATAAGAATGTTGTATTTGAAAATGTTATGTTCTTCTGAGTATATCCTTTGATTATGGCACATTCCCAATAAGCACAAGGGAATGTCGCTAAGTCTGTAGTATACATTGTGCATTAGATAGTAGTCGAAGTATGCACACTTTATGCATTCCGTTTGTCTCCAAATATGATCTTGACAGACTTTGAAAAAGGAGTGGTAAACTGCATTAAAAAACATTTAAGTGATACCGCAGCTAAGGGATACTGGTTTCATTTGTACCAGATTGTCTGGCGGCAAATTCAAAAATTGCATTTAGCTACAGAGTTTGGTACTAGTATGGCCTTTTTTATGCTGTGTAAAGAAATACCGCCTCTGACATTTATTGCACCAGAAGATATTCCAAATACATTTTCAGAGATAGAAAATGATATGTCGGATGTTGGAAAGGCATTATGCACATTTTTCAAGGTTGACATCCCTTTTTGAAATTTCATTTTGGAATCAGTATCACAACTGTGGATTGGATTATCCTCACAGTCAAAATTGTGTGGAGGGCTGGCATAGACGGTTACATAGTTTAATGGGTAAACAAAAACTGTTTCTACTGGATGTCCTCCATGCAATACAACTTGAACAAAATCACGTGGAAGACCTGCGAAGTAGAATGCTACCATGTTTACCATCATCACCTAAAAGAGACTGTTGATGGATCAAGAGACTGCTTTTGAAAGATTGTTAGACAGGAGAGATGAATTTACAGCACAGGGCTTCGTGCAACTGGTATCACAATGCTGCTCATTCTAATCTTTATTTAATTTACTTGGATATCCATTGTTCATCTTTTTGAATTTACCAGGAAGCATTGTCACTTAAAAACCTTAAAAAAAATGTCATGGTCACCTAATGCTATATAGTCACGCATACTGCACCTGCACATATGGTGGAAGATGGATTAACATATTGTTTGGCAAATGGTAACTACTACAGCTGTATTATCTGGTTTGATTGTTTCACAGTTGAACCACATTGCAGAAATATATGATTTCCCAAAAGATTAACAGTGCATTTACCACACTATTGTGTACCAATACTTGTCAAATCTTCAAGAGGTATCACTCTTGCTGTGTTTTGGATGGTGTTCGAATATGTTATAATTTGGAATTCCACATAACTATTTTTGACATTTTGCCCACAACACTTTATGTAATTCGCTTAAATTAGTCGATCTATTTAACCTTCACACAGACCATTCTTACAAATATGGAGGTAAACAAAAAAAAAATATTTTTATATGTAAATTCATGTGTAGCTGTGTACAGTATATATTACTTTAGACAGTTTTGGTGCTACTTGAGGTATAAAGTTCCTGAGGAATACTCAAGAAAATGTACTCGATTGAGTAAACTGAGTATGCCCAGCTACAACTTACAAAAGCAAAGCAATAAACTGCTGCATCATTTACAATAACCTGCCTTTTTCTTTCCTCTCTCTGATAAAGCTGTGGTTAACAAACAAGAAAAAATAATCTAAAGTAACTACAGCAGCATTTACAAGAAGGAGATGTGTGTGTGTGTGTGTGTGTGTGTGTGTGTGTGTGTGTGTGTGTGTGTGTGTGTGTGTGTGCATGTGTGTGTGCGCGTGTGTGTGTGTGTGTGTGTGTGTGTGTGTGTGTGTGTGTGTGTGTGTGTGTGTGTGTGTGCATTTGTCTGTAACATGGAGTTTATGTGACTTTGTGTGTGTCTGTCTACCCACGTTTCTGTGCATGTGTGAGATAGATACACCTCTCCATCTATCAGAGTGTGTGTGTGTGTGTGTGTGTGTGTGTGTGTGTGTGTGTGTGTGTGTGTGTGTGTGTGTGTGTGTTTGTATGTGTGTGTCCGTCCATCCAAATGCTCTTGTAATATTGAGTGGATATGACTTTTTAGGGTGGTTGTCTACCAGTTTCTGTGCATGAGTGAGAGACTGTGTGTAAGCTTCACAGTGTGTGTGTGTTTGTGTGTGTGTGTGTGTGTGTGTGTGTGTGTGTGTGTGTGTGTGTGTGTGTGTGTGTGTGTGTGTGTGTGAGAGAGAGAGAGTGGGTTTGTGTACAGACTGTGACAATGTGAGATACTGCCAGCTATGCCAGGAGAAGAAGGGCAATGGATGTGTAACATATGCCAACATAGCTAGCTGGAATTTTGTAAAGAATTATATGTAATTTTATATCAAACTGATTTATACAGATGCTTGTGCTGAAAAATACATTTGTAAAGCTGACTGTGTTAAAGATGTACCAACAGTGTGTCCTGCTGGTCAAATAAGAAATATTAACAGAGATCACCTCTAAGTAGATGGTAAGAGACTGAGAACAGCAGAGGTTTCTTGAGTCTGTCCATGTAGGATATATGTTTAAGGCCTAGGATCTTTTTTGTGAGGTACTTTTTTGGCCTCTCCAGCTGTTGTAGGTGTCTGGTCAGGTACATGCCAAATGGGGCGTTATATTTGATGATTGGTCTAATGAGGGATGAGTAGAGAGGAATGATGATCTCTTTCTTCCTGGATGTGAAACCTTTGGTTATAAGATGTGCCATGTAGAAGGACTTTCTGACCACAGTGGCAATGTGGTGGTTGAAGGTGAGGTGGCTGTCAACCTGGGTGCCCAGATCTCTTATGGCCCCTTCAGTGTTCAGTGGGCTCCCATCAACATGGTAATTCATGGGAACTGAGTTTTTTCCAAAGGGGATGATAACGCATTTTTTGGCATTAAGCTTCAGGCCATGGTTCCAACACCAGTCATTGGTCTCAGAGAGGCCCTTTTGTAGGATGTCTGCATCACTTGGGGAATGGATAATGGCTCCTAGCTTGCAGTAATCAGTGAATTTGGTCAGCCAGAGTCTTTCTGTATTGGCCTGGACTTCTGAGAAGTAGATGCCAAACAGGAGAGGGCCCACGACCGAGCCCTGTGGGACTTCACTCATGACTGGTCAACAGTCTGACTTGGAATCAGTAACTTTCACTCTGTGGGTCCTGTCTGTGATCCAATTTGCAACCCACCTAGTGATGTAAGGCTTGATGCCTAGTTTGGTGAGTTTATCAATGATACCTGAGTAGAGAATGGTATCAAAGGCCTTGGTCATGTCGAGGTAGGCTGTATGAACAGCCTTAACTTCATCCACAGCCTTCATGACTGCCTTGAAGAAGTCAAATAGGTTCAGCAGGCAGGATCTCCCCTTGACAAAGCCAAACTGTGTGGAGTCAAGAGTTTGGAGATTGCCTATATCTTTGTTAAGCAGGTCCATGATGATGTGCTCCATAGCTTTGCATACCAGACTCGTCAGTCTAATGGGGTGATAGTTCCCAGGGTCTGTATTTGCTCCCCCTTTATGGAGTCGGATATTGTAGCAGTGCACCATTTATTAGGGACATAACCTGAGGTAACGCTGTGATTGAACAGGGCACACAGATGTGGTACCAGTTCATTTTATAGCTCATGCAGGATGCAGCCAGGGATATTATCAGGTCCCATGGATGCTGTATTATTGGCTTTGGACAATGAAGCTTTTACCTGTGCCACAGAAATGGTTGGTACCAGGCTTTCTTCTGGTATTGTGATAGGGCCCTTGGGGGGGGGTAAAGTTGGCACTGAATATCTGTTGGCTCAGTATAGGAGGTGCCATTATGCAATAACTCAGAGCAAATCTGGGTATTGCATTGGAGGTTTTTAATATAGCTATAGAAGGCTATGTGGTTGTTTTAATGTCAGTCGCAATTCTGCCTTCATAGCTGGCTTTAGAAGATTTGATAAGGGATCTCATCTTTTTTTTGAGACTGATAAGAGAGGTTTTCCAGTCTTGTGACTTCATTTTTTTCTGCAAAAGTTTCTTCCTTCTGTTGTAGAGTTTATTGATGGCTGGGGACCACCAGATTGGCTTCCTTTTTTTGGAGGAGAGCATATTAGTTTTATTTGGCATGGTAAGGTCCATGCATTTGTGTACGTGCTTGTGCAGTGCATTGGTGTATGATTTAGCAGTCATGCAGCTATTTTCTATTGGCATGGGTGCAGAGAAGTTAGCCACCTCTGTTTTTGTAAGCCCAAAGTTGGCTTTAGAGAAGGTTTTCAAGGTGGTCACCTTAGTGGGGGTTGTAGGTGAAATGGAGATTTCCATGGTGGTCAGTTTGTGATCAGATTTAATCAGGGAGGAATTGACTATAGGTGTGGAGCAACAGTCTCCCATGTTGGTGAAAACCATTGATAGAAGGGTAGTTGAAGTCACCCAGTATGAGAGTATTGGGTTGGACCTTGATAAATTCCAGGGTTCTTAGGAACATGGAGTGAGAGTCTAGGGACATGTTTGGGGTTCTGTAGCAGGCTATGACTTGTATCACCATCTTACCCAGTGTTAGTTGTACCTGAAATATCTCAAATGCATTATGCTGGGCTACCAGTCTAGAGGTGTGTGTATCCTTTAAGAATATGGAGACACACCACGTTTGGAGCTTCAGGCTGTATTCTGGGGCCAAAAGGTATGGAATGAGTTGTAGCCTGGGAGTGCAGGTGTGCTTTCTGCCTCTTTAAACTAGGTCTCCGTTACAGCACAGATGTCAAAATTCTCCATTTTGAGGAGAGCTTTGAGTGAGTGCATCTTGAGATTTAGACTTCTAGCATTGAGCAGCATGACCCTCACATTGTATTTGTTTGTAGCTGTTATGGTGGAATTTTAGTCTTTGGAACACTGCCTATCACTATAGGAGTGGTAAAAGCCTTGGGTAGTACCCGGAATTCCAGGGGTGACAGATGCATGCCATCTCTGGCAAAGCACTGAGGTCAGTCGATCATGTTGTCCTAGGCAGACAGATACTGGATCCCCTTTGAATGACACCAGAAACTTAGCCAATTGTTGAAGTCAATCATTTTCTGCTTGTACTGTGGTATCATTCCAGGTGATGGTAGAATACTGCTCAGGGCTAGGTTCATACCTGCCTGGGCCACATAATCCAAGAGTTCTATCACATTTCTTTTCATGTAGTCCAGGGAGGTATGTCTCAGGTCATTCACACAAACACGGACAATGACTGAGTCATATTTGTACTTGTTGTGGAGTGACCTGATTGCATGTGTTATGTGGCAGATCCTAGCACCTGATATACAACTGACTGTCACCTTCTCCTTGTTCAACCTAGTGAGTGAGACATCAGTGTGCCTCACAATTGAGTCTACTATGATTAGTACATTGGGCAAAGGGTTTTGCCTTAAGGGCTTAGGTTGAGAGGCACACTGTGGTGGTGAGCTATGTGTTCTGGGGTTGGTGTTGTATTGTGATGGTTGAGTGCATTTCTGTCTCGGTGGTCTCTGTTGTCTGGGTAAATTTTTACTGAGAGCCTCCACGAAGGTGGGTGCATGGTTTGTGTATCTATGTGTGGGTTGTGATGTTTGGTGCTTTGGAGGGTTGCGTGTTCTTTGTAGTGAATTGCAGGTGTTGACCTTCTCCTCTTGACCAGCTAGTCCAGTCTTGGTTGGAGCATGCACTGCTTCCAGTTTGGTGATATACGTGTATCTCTCACATGTATGAGTGTTGGAGGTAAGAGGAGAGGGCTGTCTGTGTATATTAGACAGTTGCCACACAGTCTCAGAATGCCCAAATGCATCAGGTTAGCAGGGGAAAGGATAGGAAACTGCCCTACAATCATACCAGGAGGGGCGGTTATAACTAATAAGTACTGGTGCTGTTACTGCGTAGTAACAGCTAGTGCTGATAGCCCCTAAGTGTGCTACAATAAATGCTACAAAAGCCTATTAAAGTGCTAGCCAATTAAGCTAACTGAAGTGCAAGAAGTAAAAGAACAAGCATGTTCTAAGTGAAAAATTCAAGAGCAGAATTTCTGGCACCAGTAATAGTTTACCTCAGCTGAGCGCTACTGCGCAGTGTGCAAACCCATGCAAAAACAGGCTTTAAACCGGAAAGATGAAAGGGATGAAAAAACTGCCCAAACAGTCAATAAATTACAATTCCTGGACCAGAAACCACTCAGCTTGTGGTAGATAGGCTACCTAGTGCTTACCACTCCCACTAATAAGCTAGAAGGCTTTGCTCCAACACAGAATGGTCTGAAGGGCTCAGCAACTTACAAAATAGTCTTGGATACAGCAAATCTGTATCTGGACTAGAATAGTTACAGGAAAGGTGGGAAACAAGCTTAGATTTTTTTTTGTTTGTTTGTTTGTTTTGCAGAAAAGCAGTTAAAACAGTAGCAAAAACACTTTAAATGCAGTACAAGCCAGTACATTTAAGTGTGTAGCAATATTAAGGCAAATGCAGTTTAAATATATGCAGATAAATTAAAGACAAAAAAAAAACAAGAGCAGAGGGCAGTAAATTATGAAGAAAATCAAACTGGAGGCACTTAGAGTATCTCTTTCTCCTTCCTGCTGCTCTTGTAGGCTGCAGGACACCAAAACTGGATCAACGGAACTTAAACAGGTGCAAACCTGGGCCTTTAAATCAGAAAGTTGAAAGAGATGGAAAAACTGCCCAAAGGGCCAATAAACTGCTATTTCTGGGCCAGAAACTACTCTTATTGTGGTAGATAGGCTACCTAGTGCTTACCATTCCCGCTGATAAGCTAGAAGGCTTCCCTCCCACACAGGAGGGTCTGGGAGGCTCAGAAACTTACAAAACAGTCCTGGATGCAGCAAGTCTGTATCTGAACTAGACTAGTTACAGGAAAGGCGGGAAATAAGCTTAGAACATTTTTTGTTGTTTTTTTTTTTTTTTTGCAGAAAAGCAGTTAAAAAAGTAGAAAAACACTTTAAATGAGTGTGTAGCAATATTAAGGCAAATACAGTTTAAATGCATATAAATTAAGAACAACAAAAAACAAGTGCAGAGAGCAGTAAATTATGAAAAAATCAAAATGGAGGCACTTAGAGTATCTCTTTCTCTTTCATGTTGCTCTTGTAGTCTGCAGGATGCCAACACTGGATCTGCAGAGCTTAAACAAGTGCAAACCTATGCAAACATTGGCTTTTAAACCAGAAAGTTGAAAGGATAGAAAAACTGCCCAAAAGGCCAATAACCACTCCTCTTGTGGTAGATGGGCTACCTAGTGCTTACCACTCCTACTGATAAGCTAGAAGGCTTCCCTCTAACACATAAAGGTCTGGGGGGCTCAGAATCTTACAAAACAGTCCTGGATACAGCAAATCTGTATCTGGACTAGCTTCATTACAAGAAAGGTAGGAAACAAGCTTAGAACATTTTTTGTTTGTTTATTTTGCAGAAAAGCAGTTAAAACAGTAACAAAAACACTTTAAATGTAGTACAAACTAGCACACTTGAGTGTGTAGCAATATTAAGGCAAATACAGTTTAAATAAATGCAGATAAATTAAAAATGACAAAAAACAAGTACAGAGATCAGTAAATTATGAAAAAAATCAACATGGAGGCACTTAGAGTATCTCTTTCTCCTTCCTCTTGCTCTTGTAGTCTGCAGGATGCCAAAACTGGATCCGCTGAGCATAAACAAGTGCAAACCAGTGCAAACATGGGCTTTTAAACTAGAATGTTGAAAGAGATGGAAAAACTGCCCAAATGGCCATTAAACTACAATTTATGGGCCAGAATCCACTCCTCTTGTGGTAGATAGGCTACCTAGTGCTTACCACTCCCACTGATAAGCTAGAAGGCTTCCCTCCAACACATAAAGGTCTGGGGGGGGGCTCAGAAACTTACAAAACAGCCATGAATACAGAAAATCTGTATCTGGACTAGACTAGTTACAGGAAAGGTGGGAAACAAGCTCAGAACTTTTTTTTGGCTTTTTTGCAGAAAAGCAGTTAAAACAGTAGCAAAAACACTTTAAATGCAGTACAAGCACACTTGCGTGTGTAGCAATGTTAAGGCAAATACAGTTTAAATAAATTCAGATAAATTAATAATGACAAAAACAAGTGCAAAGAGCAGTAAAGTATGAAAAAAATCAAAATGGAGGCACTTAGAGTATCTCTTTCTTCTTCCTGTTGCTCTTGTAGTCTGCAGGACACCAAAACTGGATCAGTGGAGCTTAAATAACACTTAAAATTTAAACAGACTAAAAACAGCAGTACTAAATGCAGCAGAAAAAATGCAATTGAACACTTTAGAGAAAAAGTAGCAGAAAAAACAAGATGAAGTAATAAAGCTGGAGGAGGAGACACAAATACTGTAAAAGCATCAAGCAGCTGAATGAAGTTTGCATTTTTAAGTAAAGTGGAAAGGAGAAAGGAGGAACAGAAAATAATTCAAGGTTAAGAAACTAAGGGGGTTGGCCTTCTCAAATGTTCTCTTTGTATTAGGTAGAATGAGCTAATGATACTAGACTGGGAGGAGTGTCTTAGATCAAATTTACAGTAGGGGTGGGCAACTGCAAAGCCACCAAGTATAAGAACAACACACCAATAGGGATGGAGGGTGGGAAACTATGCTACAGCTACTAACTACACTATTTTAGGCAGAAGACACTACATAAATGTTTATTACAGCAGAAAAACAGCAGTGAGCCACTAAATGAAAGTTTTAAACAAACAAAGGAGCAAGGAGACTCTAGAGAATGTAAACAAATCAGTTATATGATACACTCCTTAGCAGGAAATCAGAACAAACAAACAGGTGCTTAACAAATGGAGAAATTTCCAGTTAATATCTTTCACACAGTGAAACTAGCTAAAACTCTTTACAAACAGTGTGACAGTAACTAGCTAAAAATCTTTACAAACAGTGTGACAGTAACAAACATGACTTAGCAGGACCTGGGCAGACAATTTTAGTACAACCATGCATATTAGTTTATAACAATAAAATACAGTAAAAGTATGCAGCAGACAATAAAAAGGTACTATAAATGGCTAGAATAAGCAATAACTAGTAAAAATAAGCAAAAAAAAAAAAAGGAAAAAAAAGGATACTTATTTTTATATATCACAGATCAGGGTTGTGTTCAGTGTCCCTCAGCTCACTGTGCATAGACAGAAATCCTCTCAAAGGTAGGGCTTAAATACCAGAAGGTACAACCTTAAAAAAAAAACTCAAAAGAACCAATGAGTGCTTACTCCAAGCCCTAGACCAGCTAACCTTTACAAGCCAGTAGCCAATCAACAACAATTACTCTTATGAAAGTGAAGAAAGGCTTCTGCTAAGCCAAGATGGCCTGGAACATGTGCTAAGAACAAACAAACACTGCAAACAAATAACCAGGCCTCAGAGATATCAAACCTGAACTGGACTGTGCTACAACTACTAGCTACACTATTTTAGGCAGAAAACACTACAGAAATGTTTATCACAGCAGAAAAAACTGCAGTGAGCCACTAAATGAAAGTTTTAAACAGATAGAGGAGCAAGGAGACTCTAGAGAATGATTTTAACTGCAAACAAATCAGTTACATGATACACTCATTGACAGGAAATCAGAGCAAACAAACAGATGCTTAACAAATGGAGAACTTTTCCAGTTAATACCTTTCACACAGTGAAAGCTTCACAAACAGTGTGACAGTAACTAGCTAAACAAGCTTTTCAAACAGTGTGATGGTAACAAACATGATTTAACAGGCCATGGGCAGACAATTTTAGTACAACCATGCAGATTAGTTTATAGCAATAAAATACAGTAAAAAGTATGTAGCAGACAATAAAAATGTGCTATAAATGGCTAGAATAAGCAAGATATAGTAAAAATAAGCAAAAAAAAAGTTTACCTTTACACGTGCGTACTGCACAAGGGCAAACAGCAATTTTCTGAAAGGTAGTTTGCAAAGTTTGCAAACATCGAATGGAAAAAGGTTCAAATGTGCAATGAGCAAATGCACTGTGAGACTCGCTCATTGCACATTTGACATTCCGGGGCAGATTGCACTATAGTGGGGATTGGGAAATGTTTTTTTTCCACACTGTAGTGTGATCTCAAAGTTAGAATAATAAAGTTGGGGGTGAGGGGGTGCAGCCCCCCTGTATTACACTTTATCTAATTATTTTTTTGACATTAATGTTTGAAAATCAGCGAATCAGATTTTCAATTTGCTGATTTTTCGAACATGTACAACTGTCGCTGTTTTAAGTTTCGTGGTTATGATTTGCTCGTATGAGCAATCGCACCACTGTGTTTTGCTGTTATGAAGGTAAACCAAAAAAAAAACAGGATACTTATTGTTATGTATCATAGATCAGAGTTGTGGTCAGTGCCCTCCTCCACTCAGCTCAGTGTGCATGGCTTATATATATATATATATATATATATATATATATATATATATATATATATATATATATATATAAAATAAATCAGACTGTACTGTCGTAATTGAGGAAATGTATATAGAGGGTACTGGAAGAGAAGAGGTTAATCTCAGTCCAGCTAACTTTGAAAAACTAGTAAGAAATGAAATTACTTAATTTAGGCCATAAAGATTGCAGCTTACCATTCTTACTGCAGCCAGAGACAAATTGTCTGTGCCAAAGAATTTTTTATTAGCTCCTGTAGGAAGAGTGGAAGTGTTTTATTGTTTTATAACTTCCAGAATCTGCAACAATTCTTAGCAAAGCTATATGTGTATGTATTATTGACACATATGTGTGAGATTCTAGTTCATTTGCTAGGAGGGGAGGGGGTAGCATGGGAATCAGAAGTCAGATGGCCAGATGTATGTGATGTGATTCTGTAATCCATCACTGAAATGACGTTTAATACAAGATGAGACTGAAGTCTCTAAGCACTCTGTTTTTTAAAACCTGACAAAGAAGGACCCCTCAACTACTTTATCTTGCCTTACTCTAGTAAGTGACCAGGGAATAGTAATTCTTTAGATCAGTCAGGAAAATATAGTGAGATTAGTTAAATGCTGTTTTTCTGTAGCTGTGTGAATCTATTCATCTGTGTTATTTTAATATTTCCTGAGATTGAAATTCTGGTATTTATTGTAGATAGTCTGTATTTTTCATGTTCTTTTATTATTTATTATTAAATATATTTAAACTTTTTACTGTAGCTGGTCCTTTAGAGAATAGTTTGACCTTTGAGAATACTCATATCTATTTGGTGACTCTGTGGCAACTCCTGAAAGCCTTACTGCATTGGTCAAACAGTATCATTTGTATTAACATTAATTTTGCTCAGTATAATTGGGTAACCTTGTTAAGATCCTTACAGTAGCTGGCTTTGGAATGTCTGGTGGCAGAACTACCTTATAGTCTGGGAAGAAGGGGGCATAGCTAGTAAATTGTGCCATCCTTTCCCAGGTGTGTGTGTGTGTGTGTGTGTGTGTGTGTGTGTGTGTGTGTGTGTGTGTCTGAAAATCAGATCTCCAAGAGTATGTGCATCAGCTGCTTGGAGCAGGGTCACAAAGTACTTGTTTCCCAGAGAGTGTGCTGGAGGGCTTGGCTTGGACACTCAGCTGAGGACTCAACTCTACAGCTGTGCCAGTGGGGAGTCTCACTGGGACTCTGTTGAGAGAGAAAAATCCAGACCCCAGACTGAGTGTGTTCCCTGTGTGCTCTTAGGGGAAATTGTGCTTGATGGAGAGAGCTGCATATGGAAATATTGTGTATATCTACTTTTGCTCCAAGTGAACATCCCTCTCCATTGTCAGCTGTAAGGATTCAGGTTCCTTGACTACTGGCCCAGAGAGGGGATGTCACACAGACATTATTAAATACTTATATAACTTGTATTTTGGTTGCAAAGTAGTTCCTCCAACAACAATTACATGTCTTACAGCAACTTTAAATTTGTTTAACATTTTTTTCACTAAGTCCAAATATAAAGGCCCACAAAGATAATACGCCTTTAGCCTTGTCTGGAGGAATAAAGTAATTAAGCCAATACCTATACCAAAGACTAGAGGTGGGAAAGCCAGAATCAGCTCCAGCTTGGCTCAAACCTGACTATAAGCTTGGCTTTGGTTTGTGAACCAGCAGGTTAAGGTGCTGGAATCAGTCAAGCCACAGTTGCAAGTTTTGTTTTTTGAGTAACCGCTGACCATTCATTCAGACCAGACCTGCAGGCTGAGCATGCTTTCCATTAGGTCCAGTCTGTGTATCTAAGCATTGTGGTTGGCTGGAATACCAGAGGGGGTGACAACACATGCCACAGAGGTGAAAATGAATATTTAAGCATTTTTCATGAAAGAGGACTATTGCAAGACATTATAATTGGACAATTCTTTATTTAAAAATATTTGCAGCTCATTTTTAGGATGAGGGTACATTATTTCCTTTACTACAAAGTCATTGCCTGCTTCCACAGAGGGAGAGGAGCCTGTTTCAGCAACAGAAAGAGTTCAAGAGAGCTTGAAAAACACTACCAGTACTAAGGACAGCATAGGCAGAATTCATCTGTGTTTGTTTTTACTGAGGTAAGCCTGGGTCTCTCAGTTGTCCCTGACTTTAGCTCAATGCTGTGATTCTCCAAGAGGTGCTTATTAAATGTTTGGGGTAAGTATATGTGTTCAAGAGCAATAAGTTAAAATTACCATGTTATTGTCATAGTAGTTTCTTTTTTCTTTCACTTTTCTGACCATCAAGCATCAGAGATGTGCAGAGAACTGGGATGCTTTTTTGGCAAATGAGTGTGGAAGAATCCCATTTATGAAAGTACAAGGTCATCATATAATCACTGATAGCAAAAAAAAAGTGTTATGACTTGTTGGGGGCTGTGTATGTGCTTATGCATCACAAGCTGAAACAGTAAAATGTTAATGCAATTCTTACATTGTTCATGTTTTTCTCAGTGAGAAATTAGTGTACAGAGAGGGGCTATCATTATAGGGGCACAAATACATGAGAGGAGAGAGCAGTTGTAGTTGATATGTTTTGGTGGTGGGTAGTATCTATCAAAGAGCAAGGTTTGCCAGTATTGTTATAATTTGTACCAACTTTACAGTCAGAGGTGGTGTACCTTATCAGAAAGGGTACAGTCTACTGAGTCAATGTAGTTATTTTGTACCTAAATATTTAGGTTATTATGAATACTGTTTGTTTTTTACTGTTATTGTGTGCTCCCTTAAAGGAACTGAAATAGTGTTTCTTACATAAAACTAACAAAATCTAGCATTTTACAATGCTTTTGTTGTTCCGTTTAGACAGTGTATCTAGTTTTTACCTTGGAGCTGTTTGACCACTTCTTGCAAAGTGTGGTGAAGCTAATGTGCACTAAATCATCATTAGACAGCAAGGTGAAAAAATTAATTTCTTCCTACTAATTGGGGCAACATTCCTGTTCCTGCATACAAAGCACTGCATTTCTCCTTTGTGCTTATTGGAATTCTTTTCCTATTTTTCATTGTCAGCATGCCTTTAGCTTGGGCATGGCAAAGAGGGTGGCTGGGTATAAGCTGTTAGGAAGTGTGATCAGTATACTCTCTCTACTCATTCATATCAGTGGATGATGGCAATGTCAATGTCTATTCAGCTGTAACTATAGATTTTTCATTAAATAATTTGCTCTGAACTTACAGACATGGTTATTTTTAACAGAGCTGCTGTTCCGATTGCCTGCTCTTCCTCAGCTCTTAGTGGGCTCTAAGAGCCAAGCCAGACCTTTGGCTTGGCTCTAGCTCAGCTCTTCTTCAAAAATCCCAGACTTGCCCACCTTTACTTTACCTTCTTATGGTAAATATTGATCAGGTTAGCCAGTACGTTTTGAAAAGTCTGTTGCTCCCTTACTTCCTGCCTGAAAAAAAAGTTTCAGCAATTGGAGATGAAATGCAAACCACACATGCATATCAAACTACACTTAAGTAGGTGTTAACTTCTACGGTTGTTTCAGACAGGATTACATTACTTATTCTTGGGTCAAAACTGAGCCTGTACACCTCTTTCTTAGCCTGCTGCAGATGTAATGGGTGTTTATTAGTACAGGAAGCTGTGACATTTTCTTTTAATATTTCATTATAATATGAGAATACACATAATTCATCATATGCAGAGGTTCTAAGGACTATCTTGCCTAACCCTCAAAGACCTCCAGCATGCAGCCCAAACAAAAAGGACACTCATCAAATTAAGCCTACCAGCTCACATAGCAAAAGGAGTCCCAAAGTCATGGATGCTGAACCTGTAAGGCAGGCATCGACCCATTCAAATGCTCTAGTTGTAGGTGACTCCATTGTAAGACATAAAGATGTACCTCTTACCAGGCTGGGCAATGAAAGACTGGTGGTCAGTCTTGTCTGGTGCCAGAATCCATCAAATCACACATGCCCTAAAATCCTTGAACAAGTACTGCTATGACTTTGTCATAGTATGTGTGGGTGTCAACAACTTGAGATGTACCTCCCTGGACTATATGAAGAGAGACATGATAGAACCCTAAAACTATGTGTCCTAGGTAGGTATGAGCCTAGCCCTGAGCAGCATTCTACTTTTCCAAGGATGATGCCATATCATGAGAAAAAACTAATTAACTTCAATAATTCAAAGGGGGTCCAATATTTGCCAGCCTGGGAGGGTTTGCTTGACACTCCATACTACTTCACCAGAGATGGCTTGTATTTGTTCCCTCTAGGATTTTGATTATTGTCAAAGACATTCTCCACCACCAAAGTCCCTTTTTAGGCTATGCCAACCTGATAAATCTACCAGCATAATGAAGTAAGCAAAGGAAAATATGAAGGTGTCACTGATCAATGCTAGAAGCCTGAACAAGAAACTCCACTCCTTATAAGCCCTCCTCACCTTGGAGGATGTAGATGTCTATAACGTGACTGAGGCATGGTTTAAAATGGGGGAGAGCACTCAGGCTGGGCAGGAATATAACATCTTCTATATGTTTAGACAAGTTACAGTGCATGAGTTGAAAAAAAGTTGGAGGTGTCTCTATCTTCATCCAGAAGTGACTCATATCAAGCCTGGTAAGGCAGCATGATGAACCATATATTAGCTAGTTATAGAACTCCCTCTATGATCCAAGAAAGCCACAGCTTCTATCTACTGAAAGTGTAATGATTCAGTATTAAACCCAATACCATTTTCCTAGGTGACATAAACTATCCAGCTACAGACTGGGAAACCTACACTATCACTAGTGCAGAAGTACAGAGATTCCCTGACTTTGTCAATACAAATGCTTGGGAACATTTAGTCAGAGTACCCACTAGGGGAAACAACATCTTGGATTTTGTCCTTACTAATATGGGGACATCTTGTACCATTCCTTGTGTATCTACATCACAGCATTGGTCTGACCATAAAGCCATCTCTTTTGAAAAGTTGAAACCAGAAACCCCTTCCACACAAGGTACCTTTAGAAATTTCTCCAAGACAAACTACCTGCTCCTAAATGATAGATTGGCAAGCTTCAGATCCCCACCAATCTTAGTTAACTCTGCTTAATTGTGGAAATGTACTCATGTGTGTAAACAGTTGCATAGATAAAGCTGTACCCTGTACTAACAAGTCAGGAAAAACTCAAGAAACATACCCCATGGTGGTACCATAATATCAACAAGGTTTACAATAAAAGGAAAAGAATTTTGACAAAAAGTAAGATTAATAATTCCCAGAATGATAGCGCCATTGTCACTGAAATAAATAACTCAGGAGCTTAAAAAAAATCCACCAAAGCAAAGGCTAAAATAGCTATGTATGGCAAAGACAATCGCAAGGCATGTTTTAGCTATGTTCATAATCTCAAAGCACAACCCGCGGTGGTGGTGCTGTGGTAGTGTTGTCGCCTCACAATAAGATGCTGTCAGGTTCGATTCTCAGCTAGAGGGTCTTCTGCGTGGAGACATGCATGAATGGGCGTACCTTCGTTGAAGGTTGTGCATCAGGGCTGGCAACTTGGCATGTAAAAATCAACTACCAATCATTAGCGGACTGGAGTTCCATTGTGGCGACCCCTAACCGGGAAAAGCCGAAAGACACAACAACAACATAGTCTCAAAGCACAATGCAGCAATGTACTGAGCTGATTGTGAACAATGTTACCTACAGTGAGGCTGAAGATATAGCGAACCTACTGGCCAGTAAACTTAGCTCTAACCTAACCCTTCTCTCCCCTCCATCTGTCCCTCAAGGTATACCTTAAACTAGCTTGCCTCCAGCTGTCACACAAGACCAAGTCCTAAAGTGCTATCAAAAGCTAAAAATACTGCATGATGGATTCTGATGATATCCCTGGGTGCATTGTAAATAGTTTGAAGTACAATTTAGCCACACTCCTAACAACACTGTTCAATCTCAGCTTCCAAACAGGTTTTGTACTAAGCAAATCGAGAACAGCTACAGTCATTACCCTGCATAAGGAGGACCTTTCACAGACCTAGGCAATTACACACCAACCTCAAATGCAAAGGCATGGAAAGACTTATCATGGTACTAATCAGTAAGAACACAGGTCACCTCCAAACAATGGACCCATCTCACTTTGTATTTGTCAAGGGGCAGGTCATACTTGCTCAATTTGGTGAACTTTTTTGGAAAGGTCAATACACTTCATAGCTCAACTCAGCCAAAGCTTTTGTGACAACCATTCCAATTAGGCACTGCAGAAAAGCTCAATAAACTAGGAATAACCCCCTGTTTTACCCACTGGATTACCAGCTGGAAAGCAGGAGATCAAAATAGAGGATGTTACCTCTCAAAGAGGCAAGTCACCAGTGAAGTCTCCAGGGTTCTGTGCTGGGATTTATCCTGTTTGGCATCTACTTCTCTGAAGTAAAAGCCAATGCCAGAGGGCTCTGGCTGACTATGTTTGCAGATGACTGCAAGCTAGGAGCAGTCATTGAATCCACAAATGACTTAGCCATAATGCAAACTGGTGCTAAAATCATGGACTGAAAATAAATGCAAACAATGTATTGTTGTATCCTTTGGGAAGTCAGAAACCCGAGGGAATTAGTAGCAGACACTGAATCCCCAAATGACTTAGACATACTGCAGAAAAGTTTGTCCCAAACAAATAATTACTGACAAATTCATGGGCTGAAACTAAATACCAAAAAATGTATTATAACATCCTTGGTAAATTTTACTACCCTGGGGAACTACCACATTGACAGTACACCCCTAAGTGTGGCCCATTTGTTTGGGATTTGGGAACATATGTCAACAATTATCTAAATTTCAAGTAGCATGTGTCCATTGTTGTAAGAATGTTTCTCTTTACCATGCAGAGTATAAACAAAGGGATTGCATCTAGACCTAGAAATATCATTGTCACCCTTTATTCAGCCCTCTTTTGGCCAGCCATCTGGGCAAATGCAACAACTGGAACACCTACAGAAATACTATAATAAAAGGTACAAGGCCTAAATAATATGTCCCAGATGCATCATCTCAATGCCCTGTCACTTTACTCAGTATCCCACATACTGCTAAGAGGTGACCTGTGTCTACCATACAAGGCATCCTCTGACCCAATACTGAAGGCATCAGAAATACTTGGTCCAAGGATCTAAAACTCTTCTGCAACATCTACAGAATGGGTTAGAGAGACAGGTATATCTCACAGAAGATACTTCTGTTCCATCCACATAAAGCAAATCTCCCCCCCCCCCATATTCAAGCTCAATTTGGACTTATGGCTGGGTAATAGAAAATTTACTCCAGGACTGCCCCCTATTACTACTAATGGGCATTGGCAGATTCTAAATGCTTTACCGCATGCATAGGACCCCTCAGATTATCTGTGGTATATTCCCAGTTATTCACATTAGGTGTGATATATAATTATTAACTGTGGGATGGGTAAGACCAATCTAACACCGACTGGAAGAGGTTAAATATGAGCAGTAAAAGGGAAACTGGATAGGTCTAAAATGGCCTGCAAGGGCAGCTAGCCTAGCACTTGCCTATAAACCCATGAATAATTTATTTATAATTTTTGAAGATACTGTGATTTTTGTCACTTTGATGGACTTTTGCATTTATGGATATGCCCTTATACTGTGTTATTTACTGTAAAACATTTTGAAGAATCTGTTAGCACCCTGAACCTTTGAAAGGTTTCAGTGTGTATTTTAAACACTCAGCTGAATGCTATCACTTCTTCTGATGTCTGAAGGTAATGAACAGAGCCAATGATTCTTTTCTGAAAAACTGATCATTTTCTGCCACCTACTGAGGAAAAGTAAATGGTTTCCGATTGTTTACTTTTCCTCGCTAAGTGACAATATTTTTGTTGCTGTTGTTCAAATGTGACTTTAGAGTATTTTTGTGTGTAATTAAGAAAAAAACTCATTTGGAATTTGTATGACCTTTGAACCAATAATGTTATTTTTATGCTAATCGATATAGCATAACTTCGGACCATTCTCTGGTGCTTATTAATGGCCTTTAGTATCAATAATGTTCCATTCAGCTGCTATGATATCACCACCAGGCAGGACTCCACTCCTCTTTTGCTTTAAAGCTATAGTAGAAATCAGTAAGAGGAATACTTTTTTCGTCTTCTGGACCATCACACAATCTATAACCTAACTATACCTGGTAATGTATGTTGTTAGTAACGCATAAGCAATAGAGTATATCCATGTAAATGGCTTGCAACTGCTGAACACCACTTACTGTGAATAAAATATACTGAATTGCAGCTATAATTTTCATACATTCACTAAGGATTGTCTGTCTAATGTTCATTACACTGAGTACATAACAAATGAGGTTTCCTTATGTGAAAAATAATCAATATGAGAAAAGCAGTAAAAGTTAGCTGAAAAGGTAGAAACGTCACTGTGGTGAAGCAGGCAAGATGAAACCATCATGCTGACAAAGATAGCACACTGAGAGGTTGTCTGAATAAACATCAATAAAAGGGGCTAAAAGTGATGCTCTACAGCAAATAACTTTCCAAAATAGTTATACTGTAAAGTAACTTGCATAATGTGAGTCTGGTGTGTATAATGAATTTAGTATGAATACCATGCGGCCTTTAATTAAGTGTGTTTGACATTTTTCAGGATAGTTAAGGAAACATTTATTAATGATCAAATAAAATAAAACAATATGCACAATTCATATGTAATAGAAGGAATGAAACAGTATTAAGTGAGTTTCATAACAATTCAAGTCATCAAGTTAATTATGATAAGTGGTAATTATGTCATTAAAAGGAGGCAACTTATTGATCAAACACTGAAACTAAGTGAATAGTATGAATTTTAGGGAACTAATGAATTCTTTAAAAGAAAAACGAAGCAGCTTCTGCATACCAGTAAATATAAATTTATGTAGAAGTATTTCAAGGCAACTTAAAAATGGCAGTCAGTGTTTCTAAGTAAAAGTAAACCTTGTTGGTTGTGTTAAAGTAATAGTTTAAATGTTTACATATTAAAAGAATGTAAAGTTGTGTCAAAAGTATTTCAAAAGAGCGGTTGTGACTTTAATGGGAAATGCATTTGGTGTTCCACATCAAGAAAAATCATATTATGAAGAATGCGTGTGTGCGCGCGTGTGTGTGTGTGTGTGTGTGTGTGTGTGCGCGTGTGTGCGTGGGTACAAAAAAGCATTGTGAAACTAGTACATGAGCAAGTGACTTAAATACTCTTTGAATGTTGCAGGAAACCCTTAACATTGAAATATATTTACTTGACCACAATTTTAAAATGGATGAACATATTCAACGTAATGCATTTGTTGCTATTAAAAGAGTCTGGTGATTTTCTGAAAGATATATAAAGTGATACTGTTGTCTATATAATCAGTATCAGAAACTATACACTGTTGCACACTTAACTAGCACTAAGTAAACCTTCTGAAAAGTCAGTAAAAGATAAAACTTTGCAGAAGCATTTAAATGTAAAACCCTCCATTGCTTCCAGGCAATTTAGATTTTGTAACAGTCATATGAAGCATGACAATATTTTGTAATACACAAATGTGATGACCAGCCTAGTGGGAGTAGCTAGGCATACTCACCGTATTTACTAGGCTGCATTGCTTGAGTGTCGTCTATAGGTCATATTATTGTATTATTACAGACCCTCTCAGTATTATAGAACGTGCCAGTATGGAAACAGAGTACATCTCTATTTGCCTATGCTTAGTCTTAATTTAATTACATTAGGTAACTTTTTAATTGTTAATCCCATCAATAGGCTTTGTGTGTCATAACAAATGGGATCACCTGTAGCAGCTGGTGTATGTACAGCTTTAAATAAGTGTGTGTGTGTGTGGGGGGGGGGGGGTCAGAATTTCAGACTACTATATATCCCTGCATAGATTAGGTGCAAGTTTGAGCATGGGCACATCATGTACAAAGAGACAGATTTGTGTATGGCAAGTGTTGTAAAAGCATTCAAAACAGAATCCTTTCTAAGGAAGATCTGGGGCTTGAGCAATTATTTAACACAGCAAATCAAGAGAAATAGCAGCCAAGAACCCCACAGAGTACTAGCAACATGTATGGAGACTAGGGTGCTGTTAGCTAACTATCTATTAATTATCATAAGAAACAAACATGTTTTAGGTGTGGCAGACCATTACACAAAGATGGCACATGCTGATTTAAATAAAAAGATCACTCACAAAAGGAGAATTGCACATAGTTCACAAGCAGTAAAGTCACAGAGAGTTTTGCATTACAGGATGAAAACTTATCATCGCAACATCTGCTGTGGTCACACTATGTTTGCTTGAGTGCAAATATGGGTGAAAAAATCCAGAAATATATTTTCCTATCACTTAGTATTGTGAAGGTATTCTGTTTTACAATTTGCAAAATAGGTGACATTAACAGGTAGAAGTATTCATGGAAGAGGCATATGTGATTAATATTTCAATGATAGCTGGAGGTATAGACACGTCTTTTCAAATATACTAAGCTTGCACCATCACAAAGAAAGGAAGAGTGTATTATTTTCAATTTATGGAAAAACTGCCTCTTCCCAACATAGCAGTCTGTAGTTAGCATATTTAAGTAGAAGGGAAAGTGGGAATGACTTGTTCCCTATAAAAACATTCCTTGCTTAGAGTATCTGCTGTCATCTTGTTGTATAAGCATTCCACCTAAGGGCAGCGGTTAGCGTTCAGTGCTAGGAGAATCTGTCACCTGCCCAAATGAAGGAGGACTGACCCCTGTCTACTCAGTGCCTGTTTTGTGGTTAATCCTTCACTCCAAAGCTTGTTAGTCAGATCCAGATGGCTAGAGGTGAAGACTGAAACCCTGTTAGTGAGTCACTAGGCTAACTGTACTCAACAACTTTAAGTTCTACTTGCCTGTGTGCATTCATGTATTTTTTATATCTTCCTTCATTCTATTCAGGATCAGGAATGGTAAGAAGTGTAAGGCAGGAAATCACCCCTAGGTGGGATGATAGCCCATCACAGAGCAAACACTCCCTCCAGCCGCACTAATATGGGCAACAATGTAAAACAGATTGATTGTTAAAGCCATCTTTGAAGTGTAGGAGGAACTCAGGGATCCTGGCAGAAAGCTGCACAAACTAGGGAAGAACATGCATATGCCTCACAGCAGGCACCCATGCCAAGAATGAAACCAATGTCCAGAAGTTGTGAGGCAGCAACAATAACCTCCATGCCCCTGTGGCACATTGTTTTAAATCACCATTCTCACATTTTATTTCTGATTTTTCTATTATTGGTTTATCCAAATCCCCTTCCTGTCCTGGGTAAATTCCCTACCTGCATGTTAGTCACTCTCTCTCTCTGTCTCTCTCATAGGCTCTTACTAAGGAGACCAGTGAGAAGCTTAGTCACATCACACAATATCAGTGGTACAGACTAACAATGTTCCCTATTAAACAGACTTTCACGACATATCAGTGATGAAAATGTATGATCATCCATTAAGACTCGTTTTAAAGATTTCTAGGCAAGTATTCATCTTCATAGATAACAGTAGCCTGTTCCAAAAACGAGATGCATCAGGTGAGGTATCTGTCATGTCATCTGTTTTTACGGTAGTACAGATTTAGGGCTCTACAGTGGGTGTTTTCTTTACTGGTGGTTCTGTTTAGGTGATGGAGTTCAAAGAGTCCCAGGCCACTCATAGTATGGAAGGCTAAACAGAGATCAGCTTTCAGGAGGTTTTGTGACACTGAATAAATAGAAAGAGTAGTAAGCCTATCAGAGAAGCTACGATTACTATGGCCTACATTTGTTATCTCCCTTCCTCTCTCTCTTTCTGTCTTAGCTGAGAAAAATGAAATACTGACTACCATTCAGGCTGAAGTGGGCAGAGAAGACAGCTGCTATGTAAACATATATTTGGACTTCTGACTTTTTTGGTGTTTTACTTATTGCCAGGTCTTTATCCTACTTTGAAGTACTTAGATAAGCTTAACACTATATGTCTGTCAGATAAAATATATTACCCTGTAACTGGTGATATTGACATACTGTCCCAAGATAATAATGAATAGTACTTTTTTTTCTTGACCACTCACTGTTCAAACAGAGGACCTTTAATAGCATAAACCAATCTCCTTCTCATTCTGATCATAATTCTGTGGAATTTTATGCAAATTTCAGTACATCCACTGCTGGATAAAAATTAAAATGCAGAAATAGAAAGTCTTACATTTCTTTCTTTCTTTACTTTAAATGATTTTGTACAAGTTTAACAGAGTTAACACATTCCTTATAATGATTCTTGATGTATCTTAATTATAACTGATTCCCTGATCCAAATAACAGGTGTGAAACAAGGAACAGATAACATCTGTTTAATTACACCATTTACATATGGCTAGAAAAAGCTGAAAAATGGAGCACTTAGGCTTATCAGCTTGCTTGTTTTTACTTGGCATTGCCAAATGCCAGCTGAAATGCTGTAGATTTTCTGGAATCTCACTACAAGCAGATTGCACAGCCTGATAAGATATGCATGGACTGGAGACCTTAATAATGACATTGGAGAAAGCCTTTTACTGCCTGTAGCCTTTAAAGGTCAGCTTTCTGAAGGATAAAGCAAAACATTACATGTCAGATGTAGTGTCCAGACTCATAAATTATATGCATAGTGCTAAGTCTCGCTCTGTATCACTTCATATAGCATTTAACTAGTTTTACCGTTTCTGTAGGTCACTATTTTTTTATTCTTTACTTCACTGCAAAAAGAACTGCCCAACATTTATCTCTAGTCATGAGTTAGGTATTGTTACAACACCACATCTGTAATGTTCTTATCCTTATAAAGAATGCGTGATTGCAATTATACAATATTCACATTTTTATGATAGTTGCAGTTCATTGTCTGTATTGTATATTTATGTTCTCTATCAATCTTCTTGTTTGAACTTTCCATGTAGATCTAATTCTTTTAATTTCACCATATTTTTTCTCCTCCCCGTTGAATGCAATGGTGTGAAAGAAAAAATACCAGTTATGAATGGCATTTCAGAATGTAGTAAAGAGAAATTTCAAATGTAGTCTATGCCTAAAACAGACATAAAAGGCTAAGACGTTCTTGTACAAGGAAGGCAAACACAAACCCAGGGTAACATAGCAGAAAGACAATTTCACTACTGCACAACTGTCTCAGTCCATGTTTGGAAACAAATACAGAGGCAGGAAGGAAGGAGTTACCTCTGTAACCAGCTTAACATGGGTCTGCTATGTTTCCTTAAGTCATCTGAGCTGGCAACACATTAGCTCAGCCACAAGCTTTTGTAAATTATAGCTCAAGTATGGCCATTCTCATAAAGCATGTACTCTAGATTCTTATTTTATGAGTAAATATGGCAGATATAAAAAAGTTTTACAGAAGCAGCAAAAGTCACGCTACACCCCATGTGCACAAGAGAGTGTGTGTGTGTGTGTGTGTGTGTGTGTGTGTGTGTGTGTGTGTGTGTGTGTGTGTGTGTGTGTGTGTGTGTGTGTGTGTGTGTGTGTGTGTGTGTGTATTGGGGGGCTACCTTACTTTATTTTTCTAATTCTGAGGTCAATTCACCTGGGTGAATGCACTGTGACTGGTGGTCAGTGTAACACCTGTCTCACTCTTTCTTAGTATGTCTAAGATTAGACCACCACTGGACAACTAGTACTTGGATCTTGCTCATTTGTGAAGTGAGCAGCATCAAATGAGCAACTGCTGATTTGAGCTTTTGTTCCTGACCAACTGTGACTTGAGCTTTGATGATCAAAGAAAGTGAATGTGAGCCATTTTAGGTAGCTTCATGAAGGCTAAATCCTGGAGTGCTCTACTGACAGGAAGTTAACGACCATGCTGAACAGCAGGGGTCTATATTAAATTGTCGAAATGGCATTACAGCGAATGCCATTTCGCCGACATGTAAAAACCAAAATGCTAAAACAGCAAAATCACAGGTCACTGAATTTTTTCCTTGGGAAAAAATTCAGTAGACCAACAAAACAAAACACACCAGTTAAAACATGTTAAACTGGGGGGCTTCACCCCCACACCCCCCAATGTGGGGGGCTGTGCCCCCACAACCCCCCTAACTAAATATATCAACTCTGAGATCGCACTACAGTGGTTAAAGGGCAATGTCACGGCTCAGGCCAAGCAATTTTTTTTCCCTTGGAAAAAAATTGCTGACCTGAGCTTTCACTGTTTGAGCATTTCACTCTTTACGTGTCGGTGAAATGACATTTGCTGTAATGCCATTCTGACAATTTAATATAGACCTGAACAGCAAACATGTGACTGACGTAGGAGCAAAGACTTAAGACACCCCACATGCTTTGTCCAGACAATACAGGGAATAGTTCTGCTACTGATTGTTGCATCTCCTGTTTGTATTCTAGGTTACTGTTCATTATTTTAGTAACACAGTGCCAGCATAAAGCACAATAAGCCAGGTATTTTGATGGAGGATATGTACCACTGCAGACATTGTCCACTGTCACACAGTATGACTGCTATCATATGCATAAAATATACCTCATTATGATTAATGCAGTGACATGCTGGCATTGTTAAGTGTACTGTAACAAAAAACACCTTATCCATTAGTGACTCATTCAGTAATGACTTCATTTATCTCATTACCATCTCATAATGCCCATTTTTAGTGAAAAAGTTCAGTTTTGAAAATATTTAGTTACCCAGCGTTTGTGTAACTTTGAAGTAGAGTATAATAGTTAAAGAGATATGATGTGCAGCTCCCTGCATTGGGAGAATGCCCCACTTCACCCAAGTTGTTACTTTTGGTCCCATTTGTTGGAACTCATGGGTCAGGCTGAGATTCTCTACAATACGTTCACCAGTCCCTTCTTTCTGCAGCATCATAAGGAAAGGACATGCCCTAGTGGTCCAAGTGTCCCTTTATTCCAGACATTCCAAGTATATGCAGTTGTTTTTTAACATGGATTCTAGCAGCTCCTTAATCCTTTCTAGCATTTATCTGTTTAGTCATTTGTTTGCATGTTCACACAGTTAAGGGGGGGCTGACATAAACCAGACCCTTTTCTGCCATGTCCCAGTTCAGTGGCAAACAAGCAAAGGCAAAACAGACAACTATTTGGTGTAAACACAAGAAAAATATCTCCCATTAGATAAACACAAATAAAAGTTGCATGTAGTAGTCAGAAACAGAAGACATCACAGACTTATCACAGACATTTTAGGTAAATATCTAATTGCGAATCAAAGATGTTGCCTCCAGCTGTCACACAAGAACAAGTCTGAAAAGTGCAGTCAAAAGCTAAATAAACTGCATCATTGGGTCCTGACAATATCCCTGGATCCATCCTAAACAGCATGAAGCATGATTTAGCCACTCCCCTAACAACACTGTTCAATTTCATCCTCCATACAGGTTTTGCAATAAGCAAATGGAACATAGCTACAATCATTCCTTTACATAATGCAGGACTTGCACAGACCCATAAATCTGACTAGCCTCATATCCAAAGCCATGGAAAGACTTATCATGGAATTAATCAATCAGGACATGGATAACCAAAAACACTGGACCCATCCCAGGTTGCATTGATCAAAGGCAAATTTTGCTTATTTAATCCGGTGGAAGTTTTTGAAAAGGTCTCCAAAGCAATGGCAAAACAATACACACCACATACCATGGCCTGGCCAAAGCTTTTGATACAATTCCCCATTCAGGCATAGTAGAAAAGCTAAATAAACTGGGAATAACCCCCTACTTTACTTGCTGGATTGACAACTGGCTCACAGATAGGACACAGATAATCCAAATAGGAGAAATTATATTCACAAAGAGACAGGTCACCAGTGGAGTCTCCCAGGGTTCTGTGCTGGGACCACTCCTGTTTAGCATCTGCTTTTCCAAAGTAAATGCAGTACCAAAGAACTTTGTCTGACTAAGTTTGAAGGTGACAGCAAGCCAGGAGCAGTCATTTAAATGACTCAGATATACTGCAGGAAGTTTTGTCCCAAATAAATAACTGGTGCTAAAATAATGGACTGAAAATAAATGCAAAACAAAATGCATTATTGTATCCTTTGGGAAGTCAGCTACCTCGGAATTACCACATTGACAATAAGCCCCTAAGAGTTGACCCAATTATTTGGGATTTGGGAACTAATGTGGACAGACACTTAATTTTTAACCGTGTCTGTTGTTGTAAGAAAGTATTTCTGTATTGTACAGTTTATAAACAAAGGGATTGTGTCTAGATCTAGGGATGCCATTGTCCCCCTTTACTCAGTCCTGATTAGGCCAGTCATTGAATATAATGCTCCCTTTGGCATGTATCTGTCCAGACACATGCAACAACTGGAACGTCCACAGAGATACCTTACTAAAAGGATACAAGGTCTAAACAACATGTCCAACATGGACTGACTCATGGCCCTATCACTATACTCAGTATCTTACAGACTGCTAAGAGGTGACCTGTGTCTGACATACAAGGCATCCTGTGACCCATTACTGATGGATTTACTGAAAATCAGCAAGTCAAATGGCATCAGAAATACTCATCCTAGGGATCCAAACCTCTTCTGTATCATCAATAGAACAGTTTGGAGGGACAGGTATATCTTGCAGAGGATACCACTGCTGTGTAACAGACTCTCCATTCACATGAGACAAAGTTCATCCCTGTCCATGTTCAATTGCAACTTAAATCTATGGATAGAAACAAAAAACATACCCAAGGACTGCCCCCTGTACTATTAATGGACAGAGACAGCTACAAAATGCTTTATCCTATGTATGGGTCTCCTCAAATTATCTATGGTATGACTCCAGTTATTCTCATTGGGGTAATATATAATTATCAACCATGAAATGGCTAAGGCCAATCTATAACCAAATGGGATAGGTTATTTCAATCACAAAAAGATAAATTGGCTAGGCTTAAAATGGCCTGCAAGGGCAGCTAGCCTAATACTTATATGGACCTATGTGAAATGATATGGTTCATCTCCAGTGCTTATGTAACAGGCAATCACATGAATGCTAAAGTATATATGAGTCTATATTATAAGATCGATGGTCGAAGACATTGAACACCATATGGTCGACACCATATGGTCGATGTCTTCAAACATCGAACAGAAAAAAGTACCCTAACAGGTTTAAGCAGGGGAGAAAGCCCCCCTGCATACCCCCCACTATTAAATATACCAACTCCGAGACCACACTACATTGCAGTAAATGGAAATCTCCCCTTATGGAGATTTCCATTTACACGTTCGATGTGTGCTTTAAAAATTCTCGTGTCGACAATATCAGCTTCGATATTGTCGGCTTTCGAGAATAATAATATAGACCCATATATATATATATATATATATATATATATATATATATATATATATATATATATATATATAAAACAAAGATACCAGGGGAGCCTCTAGACCAAATTATTCCTTGCACCACTAACATTTAGTTTGCATTTGGTTACTGGGATAATCCAACTGGGCAAAGGGCCCTCTTTCAGTGGAGGACCAAGTAGCAATGCATTTGGAAATTAAACCAACATAAGAAGCTAGGAGGTAAGGGTTAAGAAAATACAAGTGAAGCTTATGATACATAAGGCTAAACTGATGAGGTTGTTGTTGTGTCTTTTGGCTTTTCCCGGTTAGGGGTCACCACAGCGGAACTCTGGTCCACTAATGATTGGTAGTAGATTTTTACATGCTGAGTTACCAGCCCTGACGCACAATCTTCAACAAAGGTACGCCCATTCACACATTTCTCCACGCAGAAGATGCTCTAGCTGAGAATC